>NW_004524658.1:3803737-3817395 GCF_000260255.1 Octodon degus
AAAAATTATATTATATTTTAAAAAATATGATAAAGAATTCTATGCTCCTCATGTCCTGCTTCAAGGGTGTGTATGGTGAGATTTTTGGATTTATGTGCAGACAGTTTAACCATTGTTATTCCTTTTATTTCTCTCTCTTGTCTAATGGCCTTAGCTCTATTAGCTTCGAGAAATATACTGAATAGGAGTGCTGACAGCGGACATCCTTGTCTTTTACCAGATCTGAGAGTTAGTTTTCAGTTATTCCACGTTTAGACTTATATTAGCCATTGGGTTTTCATAGATGGCTTTTATTGTCAAAAGGGCCATCTATTCCAATTTTGTGTAACTTTGAACATGAATGAGTGTTGGACTTTATCAAAAGCCTTTTCTGCATCGATTGAGATGATCATGTTGTTTTTTAATTTAGCTCTATTGATATAGTGTATTACATTTATAGATTTTCCTATATTGAACAATCCTTGCATCCTTGGGTGAATCCTACGTAGTCATGGTGTATAATCTTCCTGATGATTTTCTGTATTCTGTTTGCTAGGATTTTATTGAGGATTCTTGAGTCTATGTTCATGAGGGATTTTGGCCTGTAGTTCCTTTTTTAGTTGTGTCTTTCCCTTGTTTTGGTATCAATATAATACTTGCCTCCAGGAATGATTTTTGGAAGATTGATTCCTGTTCTATTTCACTGAAGAGTTTGAGGAGTATAGGGATTGTATCTTTTGTAAATTTCTTGTAGGATTCAACTGCAAATCCTTCAGGACCTGGACTTTTTTTGTTGGTAGATTTTTTATTACATTTTGTATTTCATTGGCTATTATTGGGTTAATGAGAGTTGTTAAATCTTGACTCAGTTTTGGTAATTTGTACCTTTCTAAGAATCTGTCCATTTCTTCTGTATCTACTGTTCTGTGGGAATAAAGATTCTCTACATAACTATTGATAATCTTCTGAATTTCCACTGGATCTGTGGTAATTGCATTCTTTTCATTCCTTATTGCTTGTATTTAAATTTTTTCTTTCCTCTTTTTGTTGAGGCTAGATAGGGCCATATCAACTGTATTTAATCTTTCAAAGAACGAGATTTTTATTCATTAATTCTTTGACCTGTTATCTTCATCTTGATTGAAAAAATTTCTGTTTTAATTTTTATGATTTCTTTCCATCTTTGGCTTTAGGTTTGGTTTCTTCTTCCTTTTCTAGATTTTGGAGGTGCAGCATTAGGGTGTTTATTTGTTCCCATTCTGTTTTCCTAATGTGTGTGTTCACAGCTGTAAATTTCCCTCTAAGAACTGCTTACATCAAATCCTATGAATTCCAATAAGTTGTGCTTGAATTTTCATTGAATTATAGATATTGTTGAAGTTCCTGTTTAATTACATCTGTGACCCATTGGTTGCTGAGTAGGGCATTGTTTAATTTCCATGTGTTTACACGGTTTTTCATGTTGTGTTTGTCATTTATTTCCACTTTCATCACACTGTGGTAAGATAATATGCATGGGATAATTTCTGTTTTCTTGTGTATACTTAAGCATGAGTTATGGACTAGTATGTGGTCTATTTTAGAAAATGACCCATGTGCAGCTGAAAAAAAATGTGTGTTCCGCTGTGGTTGGGTGGAACACTCTGTATATGTCCACTAAGCCCATTTGTTCCAAGCTCTGGTTCAGTTGTGCTACTTCTTCTTTTTTTGTCTACTTGACCTATCTTTTTAGGATAAGAGGGTGTTAAGGTCTCTTACTAAGATTGTGGTATTGGGTATTAAATTTTTCATATCCATTAAGATTTGTCTTATATAGCTGGGTGCTCCTGTGTTTGGTGCATACATATTTATGAGTGTTATCTCTTCCTCTTAAAACTTTCCCCTAACCGGTATGTGGTGTCCTTCTTTATTTCATTTTGTCATTCTTGGTTTAAAGTTGTAATTGTCTGAGAAAAAGATTGCTACCTCTGCTTTTTTCTGAAGTGCTGGGGCATGTAGCATTGTTTTCCATCCTTTGACTTTCAGCCTATGAATTTCTCTATGAGTTAAGTGTGTTTCTTGTATACAGAAGATTGTTGAATTTTGTTTTCCAATCCACTCTGCCAATCTATTTCTTTTAATTGGTGAATTGAGTCCATTTACATTGATGGTTAGAATTGAGATGTGTTGACTTACAGTTGCCATGTTATTTACCGCTGTTGTTTAGTCCTCTTTCTCCTGTGTTTGTTTGCCCTATTTAGTGGGTTCCTCCTGTTCTCATTCATAGAGTTCTGATAATTTTGTCCCTGTCTAGAAAACCTTTTAGTAGTCTGGGTAGGGTTGGTTTTGTAGTTGTGAAATTCTTTCATTGTTCTTTGTCAGGAAAGTATTTCACTTCCAGTAAACTTGAAAGAGAGTTTTTTCAGGGTATAGTAGTCTGGCCTGGAATTTGTTTTCATAGAGTAATTGAATTACTCTGCTCCATGCTCTTCTTGAATTCATGGTTTGTGAAGGGATGCCTGCTGTTATTGTGATGTGTTTTCCTATAAATATATCCGTTTCTTTAGTGGCTTTCAATATATTGATCTTGCACTAGATTTCTGGGATCTTGACTATTAAATATCTTGGTTCCTTTTTAATTGGGTTGATGTTATTTGGAGTTCTGTATGCTTTGGATAATATATATATATATATATATATATATATATATATATATATATATATATATATATATATATATATATATATATATATATATATATATTTGTTGTTGTTGTTGTTGTTGTTGTTGTGTTTTGTTTTCAGAACTGGAGATTGAACTCAAGCCCTCGCGCTTGCCTAGCAAGTGCTTATTCTACTGAGCTATCTCCCCAGCCCTATGCTTTGGATATTTGAATATCAGATTGTTTCCCCACATTTGGTAAGTTTTCTGCTCTTCTGATTGTATTCTTTTTATGTCTTTTGAACTGACAATGTCTTCTTTCTCATTGATACCTATTAGTCTCACATTATTCATCTTTGCATCATCTTGCAGGTGATGAATTATTTTTTCCTGCATCTTAGTTGTTTTTAAAAGATCTTTTCTTACCTTTTCACTAGCTGCAATGATGTCTTCAAGATCTGAAATTCTATCAACACTTGCAATCAAACTTCAAGCTTCAGATTAAGATTTTAAGTTGTTTTATATCTCTTTGGCTCTGCTTCATGAAATCTGTTTCTTTCCTATATTGCTCATTGAAGAAGTCCATTGTTTTTGTAATCTATTCTATTTTTTATCAGTGTCTTCTTGATAAGCAGTTAGTACTTCTTTCATTATAGTTATCCTTTCTTTTTTTACTTCCGAGATTATTTATGATCTGATTTCCTCTATGTGTTTCTGCATTTGATTCTTTATTTCAGATGCTTTTAATTCAGAGATTTCTTTTTTATTTTAAAGGTTATTTTTGATCAGAGTTCTTCTATATTTTTCTACAGTTTTTTTTTTTCTTCAGACGCTATTAATTCAGACATTTCAGCTGTGTGATTCCCAATTTCTTCTGTGCTACTGTCTTTTGCACTTGTTCTGGGTGAGTTTGGGGCCTGAGATTGCATTTTGCTCCTCCTCTTTGTAATTTTTGTATAGCACTGTCCTCTGACTTTTTATGTAGAGCTTTGGTGAAGCTATAACCTTAGCACCTACTGAAATTCTGGTGCAGATCTACAAAGTTTGAAATCATGCAGTTTTGCCTGGCTTGGGTCTGGTTGCTGTGCTTAGCTTCTTCCTGTTGCAGTTGTTGGAAGTGAACCTGTTGTGCTCCTCTGGCAATATATTATGCTCCTGGATTAGCTGGGTGGTTCTGACACCTTGCCTCTCTCAAGGGACATTAGCTACAGAGGTACACCCCGGACCTGTATGCCAGGTCTTGGCTTGATATTGAGGGGTCCAAGTGGCAGGACAGAAGGACTCACTCACAAGTGGGCCTGGGCTGGGTCCAGAGGGATCCAGTAGGCAAAGGGGAGTGTGGAAGCTCTCCCACACATTTGTCAGTTCTGGGCTTGGGCTGGGTCTCAAGGGGTCCTGAGATCATGTTTGAAGTTCACACTCACACCTGGGCCTGGGCTGGGTCGGAAGGGGTCCAGTGTGTGTAGGGGAGTGTGGAAGCTCTCCCACATACTTGCCACATCTGGGCTTGGTCTGGGTCTCTCTCCCTCTTATCACAGGGATTTTGACTGCTTTGCTCACTACTGTTTTGAAGTGCTAGAACATTGTGTACACCAAACAACCATGTAAAGTAAATTTGCCAAATAGATAAACAGACTCAGATGTTGAGCTGTTAATAACTCTACTTCAATAAATATGTCAACCTTTGTGGAATCAATGTGACAAAACTTTCATTCACTTGGGTTTCTGCTAGAATTGGATTCTTAATGCTATCTCCTGCTTATAGACAAGAATCAGGACTTCATGTTGGAAATGTAATCTATGTACTCTGATTTCAGTTGTTCTTGAGTTTTCATGTAAGCCTAAGAAACTTTTGAGAGTACTGATGCCCATGTTTTGAGCAAATGTATGTGAATATCTAAGATGGGCTGGTGCACTGTTATTTGCAGATGATTATGACAATTCCAAAATGTATAAGTAGCTACTAACATACATTTTTTCGTCAATGAAACTAAAAATGCAATTTTATTTATTTTTATATAATTTTTCATTCATTTTAATGAGAAAAAATATAAAATAGCAATAAAACAGTTTTTAAACAGACTAGTAGGATAGTTACAATAATTAGTACAGTGCATAGTGTTGTCTTCATAGTAGATATTCAGAAAACAAGATGCAGTCATGATATTTTGTCTAAATGATGTTAGTAGAAAGTGTTCTTCTCACTGAACTAATAGAAAGTAGCTGTATATCTATTCTAACTATCTTGTATATGCATATATACTTTTTCACTACAAAATGGTCCTTTATTTATTTCCCTCTCCTTTTTTTTTTTTTTTTTTTTTGCTGTGCCAGAGATGGGTGTTCCATTGCTGTTAGAGAAGCTGTATTTGGAGAAGTCCTTGAAGGACCTTTTCATACTTGATGCCAGTTCATATATTGTAAGTGCTTGAACTCAGAAAAATAATCCAATATAGTCCAATAGCCCATAATAGTAGTAAGTTATCAACACAACTGGCAATTGTCTGAAGTTGTTGACTTGAACTTTTTATATTTCCACATATTCATATGGCTTTATTTTTTTATACTTCATGGTTACTTGTTTCTATTGGATGGTTAAGAACAAATTAAAGTCAGATCTATATAACTAAAAATGTAACTTTTGTGTCTGACAAGGTCAGTCGAATGCCCTCAGGATTTACCCTGGAACCATGTAAGCACCTTGTGGATCTATTATCAGTGTCAGCCATCTGGATGAGTCATGGACATTGATTGACCAATTTGCTCTCTGTGAAGGCCTGAGAGAATTTTTTCTCTCTGGGTGACAGTCCTTAGACATACTATGCGTCATCAATCACTTTCCTCTGTGGACTCATAATCTCTTCGATCAGAAAATTTGGGACACCACTTAGTTATTGGATAAAATTTATTTTTTTTTCTTTTGTATTTTAGTAAGGGTCTATAGGGTCTCACTACACAGCATGGACTCATAGTGATTTTCCTGTACTCAGCCTCCCGAAGAGCTGGGATTACAGGCATGCTCCACCATGTCCAGTCTCAATTGTCATTTCAGCATGCCCTGGGAGAGTGGCCAGCACTGCATGCTGGGAATCAAACTCTGACCACTGCATCTGCCTAAGCTGGCACTTAAATCGGCTGAACTATTTGGCCAGCCCTACTAAGATATAACAATTGCATAGCTGTATCAAATAAAATATATAGATATACAAATCTGGTGTTTCAATACATTTTTTTTTGGCAGAACCAGGGATTGAACTCAGATACTTGTGTTTGCTGATCAAGCGCTTATCCTACTGAGCCATCTCCCTGGCCCCTCAATACATTTCTAAAATCCATTAGGCTCACAAAACTAGGGACTGAACTTTGCAAATTCATTTGCTCAATTTCCTAAAAGCATTTCATGTGTATCTATTATGATCTATCATTTTATTTAGTAATAGGAATGTAGATGTATTTAGAAGTGTGGGCTTTAGAAAGACGACTTGTTTCCTACATGAAATAGCTAAACATAGTGGCTCTGGAGCAAGAAAATGTGTCACTTCTTAACACAAAATCACTCCAGTTTTAAATTTTATTGTTTTTAAAACCCTCTGTTTTTGCTGTGTTTTTCAGCCACTATGCTCATGTTTATTTTTTGCCTCCATGTTCTTTTGCTATCTTTATCCCACTCAGAATAGCTTTGTAAACCTTAGGTTAGAAGTAACCCTATAAGACTTTTGGATAATATTCATCAGTGGTTCCTTATGACTTTGCCACTTTTTAAAACTAAAATGAAGGACATAAGTGAAAAATTAAATAGTTGTCACTTTTCACAGAAGAAATATTATCTTATTTGCACATCTGCCTCCAAGTATTCCTCATTTGAAAGTAGAGAAAGGGGAAAGTTGAGCCTCCTTTTGGTGATTCCTGACCAACTAGAATATTTATACCTGTGCAGAGGCTAATTTATGCCAGTTATAAGGAATCCAAGACTGTGTTAAATGCTTGGTTTTTTAACATGCTGCTACTTTTAAAATGGATCTCAGGAGGCAGAACAAAATACAGATTTTTACAAGATTTCCCTCTGTGTGTAAATGAATGTATGATGTGTCACTTAAAGGCTTGCCACATGTTTCTGCTTCCACCTCTTGGTATTATCATTAGGTTTCTTGAATGTCATCATGTCATAACTGGTTGCTAAACATGATTACTAATATAACCACTTATCAATTTTTGGGTCCTTCCAACAATGCCATGCAGCATATGCAAGTATTTTGTCACTCTTCAGTCATTAGCTTAGGATTTATGCCAATCCAAAAATATTTCAGGTCTGCTACTTTTTGAAATTTTTTCCTCACTCCTTCTTATCATGCCCTGTGCATTTTGTTATAAGAATCCTCTGCACGAGAAAAGATTAAAGGATGATTTCAGTGATAAAAGGTATTGGTACCATATTTCCATTGTTTATGATTTTGTGCCATTTTGTTTGTCACACAGAATTCCCTTGACCAGTGAGTGTTTTCTAAAATGTGTTGTTTTCCAGTTTTTCACTTTCTTCTCTATAACTAATATCGATAAGAGCTGTGATAAAAGAAGTGCTAAACTTTGGCAAAATGCAGCAGCCAGGATTCAATCTTAGGCCTGCCATACCAGCCCTGCCCCCTGGGGCACGCTGAGACAGCAATTGAGACTGGGTCCAGTGGTGTGTGCCTATAATCCCGGTGCTTGGGAGATTGAAAACAGGAGGATCACTACAAGTCTGATCTACGTAATGAGACTACAGGGTCTATGTAGTGTAGACCCTGTCCTAAATACAGAAAAGAAAAAAAAAGTGCTAAAAATGATGGTACATGGCAATTTAATTGAAAGAAATAGTTGTATCAAGTAAGTTTGCATGTAAGGAACATATTTCATAAGATTAATAAATCATAATAATTATCTGGGAATGCAAAGTACTATAGGAAAAAGACTTATTATTTAGGAATAAAAGAATAAGAATTGAATCTAGATCTTTCTAATTGTTAGATCAGAGGTTTGGAGATGTCTACCTCAAATTTCTTCCAAATTTTTTTACTAAGTTGTAAAAATAGCACAAAAATGTCATAACTAATGATATTCATATGCATTTTTGAGCTATTCAAAATTATGAGTGCAGGCCAAAATTTTAAAAGTTTAGATAGATCTATTTTCTATAGTTGTAAAATAATCTATGAAAAGTGAGAGAATGAATCTGACATATAAGTGTGATAATAAGTAAGCAGCAAAAGTTATCCAAAAATAGTAAACCATTTCTCTATAAAAGGAATTCTCCTTAAAACTAGAGTGCTAGTTATACCATACTCATGGATCTTATATATTTGGAAGAAAAATCTATTAATCTTCCCATCTTATCAGCTCCAGTTTCAGTGATTAACTTTTCTTTGGACTATCTTTTTCAAGTGAAGATCAAAGACAGCTAGTGTATACCTCTCCTCTTTAAAATTCCATCACAGTTCAACATAATCATCTCTACCTACTTTGCAGGATAATTTTGAATATTAATAAGACAGTATCTATGAAAGGAATTCCTCTGGGAAAGTGTGATATTGATGCAAGGAATTATAATTTATTGCTTCTCCAATGTCATATAAGATATTCAACTAGATCTGTGTTATTAATAAAAAGGTAAAACATTATAAGACAGAGGAATTTAGAATGTGGAAACATTTGGAATTCATCATTACTATAAATGGATAATGTGTCAATCTTTAGCAGTCATCGCCGCTTCTTCAGCTACTGGAGCTATTGAGATAAACAGAGCTTCTAGAAAGAATTATGAGGTCCATCATAGGTTCTGGAAAATGAAAACAACTGACTAAAATATGTTTTGAGGTGCATAAGTGTATTGGGAAGAACCACGGATAAATTACTTTATCCTTCGAGATACTCATTTTATTCAATTCACTTTATTTTTTACTTAAATATTGTTTTCTTGACTTACATTTTCATTAATGTAAAAAGAAATGAGTGGATCTGATATTGCATGGTAAGGAATTTGCTTTAATATTGAGAAATAACTAAGTTACTTTTGTTCGTTCCAGTGGCTATTCCAAAGCTTTTGTAGAAATGTCAGCTGCTGAAAGATGCTAACTATTGAGTAGGCCCTCCAGTACACAAAATAGTGTTCATATATTTCACCTTAGCAGATTTCAAAATGTAATATCTGGGAACACAAGAGGTGGAGGTTTGTTTGGGCCCACTGTAGTATAAAAACTCTACCCACTTTAATATAAAATTTTGGAAAAATAAAAATCTCTTTATAATATACACATGAATCCAAGTTCCATGGTAAGGACAAAGTCCACAGTTGGAATTCTGACTGTATGCAAAAGGAAGGATGCAAAACAAGTAAGCAATGCAATTTGAGAAGAGAGAGCGCAGTTGGATCCTGGGTATCAGAACTGTCATGTCAGCCTTCCAGTTAATGCTCTTGTATTCCAGTCAAATGCATATCTTAAAGTAATGATATGGAAAAAAAAGAAATAATCCAGAATGTTGATACACTCACTAATAAGGTGTGATACTATTTCCTGAAACTATTGCCAAAAGTATGAATATAATACCTTTTATCTTAAAATATCTCATTGAGATCAATGAAACAATTTTTTAAAAAAGGAGTTTCTTAGAAATGTTAGTCCACCATATGAGATCATTATGTAACTCAGTAGCGTCCCAAATTTTCTGATCAAGGAGATTATGGGGCCAAAGAGGAAAGTGACTGATGATGTAGAGTGTGCCTAAGGAGAGTCATATGGAGAGAAAACATTCACTCAAGCTTTCACGGGAAGCACATTGACCAAGCAATGTCCATGACTCATCCACATGGCTGACACTGACAAAGGTTCTACAATCTGAGGTACAGGATCTCAGGATAAATCCTGAGGGGACTTGACTGACCTTATCAGATCCAAAAACTACAACTCTTCTTACATAGGTCCTGCTTTACCTTGGTCTTAAACATCCAGCAGAAAACCCTAAAAATGTAGTACAAGAAGTAAAACCATGTTGTTATGTTGAGCTGTAGGAGACTCAGGTCAACAATTTCTGACATTGCCAATCAAGTGGAAGACCCAATACTGTTATGGATTATTGGACACTTTTAGAATATTTTGCTGAGTTAACACACCTATAATATTCAAATGATGGAACTAAACAAAAAAGGGTATATATAAGTGAATGTCCATTTTGTATCTGTGTATTCAAAAGGGTTAGGATAGATATATAGTTACATTCTTTTAATGAATAGAGCAATTTGTTGTAATAGTGTTCAGAAATAGGATATCATGTCTGCATCTTGTACAGCAAATAACCACTAGGAAGACAGTATACAATGTATTAATTATTGAAACTGTCCTACCAATTTGATTTGAAACTGTCTCATTGCTATTTGTCTCTCAATAAAATTATGGAAAAAATAAAAAAATAAAAGAAGGGAAAAAAAGAAAATGTTAGTCCACAGTTGATTCATAAATAAGGACAAGACAACTTTTGATGACAATTATGAATTAGTAATTCTCAAATTAACTTTTTAGAAAGAGAACACAAAATAGTATTAAAAAAGAAAAACACAAATCATACAAAATTTCACTAAACAATATAATTTCATCATACTGTATGATTTCCACAGTATTTGTTGTATTGCATAGTGTTGTCTTCAAATTAGTTCAGATTACCAGATATATGCATAAAAATTGGAAAAAATAAAAAGGGATAGTAAATTAAGAAGAGAGAAAAAAGAAACAAAATGAAAAAGAAGACCAAAAAATAAGTGTTCACTGCTCCTTTCTATACATCAGCAGAAACTCACAGTACAATTATTCATGTTGACTTTTCAGAAGACAAAGCGGCCAGGAGCAAATAGAGAATATCTACACTGAGAAAAATCCTCACCCTTAACTGACAGGCTGAAGTCAAGTATTATAAGTTAAGTCAAGTATGAATATCCTTGTGGTTTGTTATCAGGTCTGGATATCATACTGCCACATTTTGTTAACACATTTTTACAGCATTTATTTACAGAATTTGTGAATATATATACTTGGAGGTCAGAAACTTTTTATTCAGTATCTGTTCAAATCATTCCATAGTAGTAGCAACAAAAAGTAGAACAAAGCAAAATACAAATTGCTGCATATGTATTAATTCACTCCCTGAAAATCTGATGATTATCTTCTCAATATTTCTCCTGTCTCCAATTTCCATTAACTCAAGGTGATTAAACTTTGGTTTGAGCTTCCTCATTGGAGGACTTTTGTTATTCTCTGTGCTCTAAATTCCTCATTTTAGAGTATTTCATAGTAAGGGAAAAATCTTCACTTGTATACAACATCTGTCAAATTTTAGTTAATATTTTGATTTAACTCTTGGTATCAGGTTTTAAACAGGAGAACCTATCAATAAAAGTATTCATGCCAAGCAAATTAGACAATCAAGGATATTATTATAATGAAATTTGTTATTATACACCATGCAGTAGCACACCTGGTGTAACTCTGGAAGTCAAATAGGATCTTGATCTCTAGGCCAAATTCTGATGAGCTGAAAAGCCACCCTTAATTTCTGTAAATTCTTAGAGCTTCTGGTTCTCATGATCTGGTTTAAATTGAATCTAGTTGCTAAAACTACAAACTCTTATTCCTATACACACTTCAAATCTCACGACTTATTTCCATTCTCTATTATTTGGTCAAATGTACCAGGAAGTCAAATTTGCCTGTTTTTTATACATAATTTGCACAAATCACTGTATATGAATGGAGAGATTTGAATCACAGAAATACACACAGAGACACACATGTGCACAATCATACATGCTTCTCCTCTACCTCAAACCAATCAATGACTTGGCCTTATTTCTTTATAAGCCCCTATCTTCTGTCTTCTTCCTCTCATGTATTTACTGCTGTCCTCACCCCCAAAAATCCTTTTTTCCTTTACACAGGTGATTATCATTGCTTTCTTTCTTCCCACAATCTTTAGCATTCAAGTATTAATATTTCTAATGAAATTATATATGAGTTTTCTCTTTAAGAGGTATGATAATATAATATTAAGGTTACTAACTATAGAGTTTGGCTAAATAGTCTACTATTTTATATATATATATATACATTTGTGCACATGTTTTCAACATGTATACCATGGAGGCCATTGTAAGAACCTTCTCATATTACATAAGGACACTTCCATTGTGTGACACAGTAATGGAACCCATCAGGTGTAGGATGCCATTGTTGACTTGCTAAATTCCAGTACATCTTTTCTTCCAGGAGAACTCTCCTGTTGCTGTCCCATGCTGCACATGTGTAGGCTTATCATCGTGAATCTCCTGAGTTAACATCACTGAAAATGTGGACATGCTTATAAAAAGGTTTCAACCGGATGAACATTTGTAGAAAAAAAGTCAGCTTCTAATAAATATGTTAAACACTTTAAAGGAAAATAAATGTGGAAAAAAGATAACTGATAAAGTTCCAGATAGACTTATAATAAGATAAAAACATGCTACATCGCTGAAGGCTGAAATAAAGTGATCTAAGATTTTAAAGTATACTGTACAATTTTATTAAACTGAATTAATAGATTTCAAAGTTAGGTCACTTGGACAGAGGTCTGAGAATTTGCATTCTGTAAACCTCTCACCAAATGATTCTGATAGGCAGCTCTGGAATACAGTACACAGTATAGATCTTAATATTCACATGTACTGACAAATACATGTGAGCATCTTACTGATATCTGTACTGACTACATTATCTGTTAAGCCAATAAACTGCCTAAATGAAGCTCTCACACCTGACTGTCCTGCTAAAGGATGAAGCTTTCATCATGTGAGCCATGGGTAGATGATCAACAGAATGGCAATGATCTTGCAATCATTCAGGATGATTAGCTATATCAGCTAGACACTCTTACTATGATTTAAGAATCATCAAATATTGAAGGATGATGGAGCTATCTGCAGATGCTAAAAGTGAAAAGGATGCAACTGAGATACTGGAGAGTTTGGGCTGCATGTGATTAGAATTTGTGAGAGACCAGACATAAACCAAAGTTCAAGAAGCTGAGTTTGAGGAGTAAAGTCCACTTGTACTCTCTCTTTCTAAATATTGAGAAGAGAAATATTTAGATAAAAGTGATTTGAGAAACAGACACACAAACATAAATAAATGAGTGGCTGGGAATGATTAGTGTCCAAGAAAAAAATAAAGATCCAGGAGCTCCCACTGCTGAGGCTTCTAGTAATAATTTCAGTCCAGAAATATATTCATAGTACTAGTTCAAGAATATGAGATTTAGTTTTTTCTTGGTATCATAGCTACTTATATCATTTACATAAATAAATTATTACTGGATATAACCTGTGTCCTTATTCTCGTATAATGAATTTTCATTATTATCCATTCCCTATATACCACATGAGAGGGTGAGATGAAAATTTTCTAGACGACTGGCTCCTCCATTAACGTGAAACTCTCAGCAGTGTTATTGATAAGTAATGTCTACATCACCTTAAAGCTAAGAATATTTTTCAGGTGATGTGCAAAAATTAATAATGCATTCATTTTTTGCCTATATAATTAGGTAATTAAATTGAACATTAAATACATGGCTTTGTGCTAAGTATTTATGGAAGTAGTCTCATTTTATACTAGAATGTCATCGTAGATAAAGGCATGGAATTGTGTGAGTCATAATGTCCTGAAAATTCACCAATATAGCACCAACTAAGCACCTCCTTAGGCAAGCACAGGGACAGAGGTTCAATCCTCAGCACCACATGCCATGAAGACCTCACCCCTTAGTGTGCTGAACAAGCCACTGAGGCCAGGTGTGATGGCACACACCTGTAATCCCAGCAGTAGGGAGGCCGAGACGGGATGATCACCATAAATCTGAGCTGTGAAGTGAGACCCTGTACCAAATACATAATTTTTTTAAAAAAGAAGAAAGAAAGAAAGAAAGAAAGAAAGAAAGAAAGAAAGAAAGAAAGAAAGAAAGAAAGAAAGAAAGAAAGAAA
>NW_004524658.1:3825000-3832115 GCF_000260255.1 Octodon degus
CTCT
The DNA here is from genome assembly GCF_000260255.1 of Octodon degus. Classification (NCBI taxonomy): domain Eukaryota; kingdom Metazoa; phylum Chordata; class Mammalia; order Rodentia; family Octodontidae; genus Octodon; species Octodon degus. Next base: position 3,825,005 of record NW_004524658.1, read on the forward strand.
CCGCACACTCACCGGACCTGGGCTAGGACTGGGTTTCCACTTCCAATTAGTTTGATCAACTACTCATACTAAACTGCCACATGTTGAGAATCTTAAAAGTTAGACTTCAAGAGCATATTTAGCTGGAGTCAAGAGTTGTCAACTTTCCTCTTACAACTTTATACAATGTGTTTCCTCCACAGCTAATATTTTTTAAACAATATGTACCTTCAAGTTTCTTTGTCATAACTCCGCCCTTTTAATCTGTGGAAGAGTTTTCAGAACTCTTACTTACACTGCACTGAAGTCACTTATTGCAGTACACTTTTTCTTTGTTTGTTTAATGGATTCTTGCTCCTAGACATCCCTGGTTTCTGGAAACAGTTTTATGCCTTTACTTTACATCTCAGTCTCTCTCTGTGATGGTCACTCAGTATCTTTTCCAGGCTATCCTCATTTATTCAGCCAAGAAAACTCAAAGTTCTTCTTAGCTTTTTCCCAGTCCCCTTTTCCTATCATTTTATTGTTTTCGCTTTTAGTTAGTACTGCCTTGTGTTTCAATGACTATCTCTGTCTTCTAATGCTTTTCAACCTTTATTTTGAAGTTGACCTTTTTTGTTGTTGTTTTGTTTTTTCTCATTTTGTATCAGGAATCAAACTCAAGACCTTGCATTTGCCAGCAGACAATTATGGTGCTGAGCTATATCTCTTATCTCCTCTATAAGAGATCTAGCCAAGTACTTACTCAAAATATAAATGTACTTCAAATTCAACATGTTTAATAATTAACTTATGAATGCTCTTTCACACATTTTTCCAAGAAAATACAGTCCAGTATACCATATCATCTTCAATTTAATTACTCTTGTAAGAAAGCTGACTCCTTTTTGCAAGGTCAATAAATCCCTTTCACAAGCCCTACTGGTTTATCTTCTAAAGCTCTTTCCATTTCTACTACCACACGTCAGTGCCCAAATCCAAACCAGTCTGCTTGTTTGATTGGGACTATGTTAACTGTCAACTAATTGGTCTACCAAATTCAATCTGATCTCTTTCCACTCCCCTCTCAAATCTTCCATAAGAATAATATTTTTAAAATCTATGTTGATAATATGGCATCATATCCTTCTTTCCATTCCTTCTATTGTACTGTAATTCTTAAAAGTAAATATGAATTTTTAAGTGACCAATGTGGCATCTCTATGTCTTCCATTATTTCTACTTGCTCTTTTGTTCTTCATATTTGCCTAAATTTAGTTACCATATTACTCAGATTTCTCTCTCACTACAGAATCTTATTTGAGGTTCTCATCTGTGTTCTTAAAAATATTCGAAGCTTCTCTCCCTTTCTCTACAAATCTATACCTACTCTTCATTTAAATCTCACCTAAAGTAGCATTTCCTGATAGAGAAACCTCTTGATCCTGGTTCTACACATATTTTGTTGGTTTAAGTGCAGAAAGGTACACTTTTGCTTTGGAGCTCTTATCTCTTTTCATGGCCATAAAATAAGTAGAACGAATTACTTGTTAAATACTTCTTCACTAAATTTCAACTTCAGGAGATAAGAGACTGAACGTATGCCAAATGCTATTGACCTAAGATTAGAAGTCCGCGTAGCATCCAGTAGAGACTCAATTAAATACTGCTACGTGAATACACAGTGAACATAAGGAACGATTGAAAGCATGATGGTAGCAGAAATGACGGGAAACATGTGCAAGCCAGCCACATATGAGAAATTTCTCCACAATGCACCAAGTCAATGCCTGAAATTGTGAGAAATCATATATTCTTAAAACAAAAATACAGAAACTGGGCTACTTTTTTATCTCTTGTGTCGTGGCCCCCCATCATGTTTTCCTGCTTTTGCTTGGCCCACATTCACACTACAGACCACATTTCTTTCATTCCTTTAATGAAACTTTGATACTGTTTGAAAAACATAGACAAACCTAGATCAATTAACAGGGCTGTAGAATTTAGCACCAGTGTCTTAAAGAAGCTTCTGGAGTCTATAACAACAAAACACATTTGATCTTTCATGGGCCTTTAAAACAAGAATTGGGAAGTAAGCCTGTTGAAATCAACCATTCCAACATTGTAGGACTTTGTGTTTGTTTATTTATTTATTTATTTTAGTAAGAATGACTCTTTCTGAAAAACCTGGAAATCTTGGAAACTTGGAAAAGTTATCATTTTATTATAATGACTACAGTGATTTATGGAACAAGATCTCTGTTACTTCTTCTTGAGAGAAGATTGCTATTGATGTAGTTAGAGTAAAAGTTACTACCTGACCCGAATATCTATGTCCAGAGGTCTAAGACCAGTAGCATGTTTACCTATTTCTTTTTCTTCCAGAAAATAGTGAGATGGGAATCTTTCTCACAGATGTGTAAATTCCATAAGGAACAACAGGCAATAGACTATGCTAGGCGACGCGGCAGCTACAGGGGATGGGTATAGTCCACAAATGAGAGATGCAACCGACATTTCCAGGCTCAGTGAGTAGGAAAGATCATGGTGCTGGTGGTGGAACTAGGAAGGCACAGGTCAAACTAGTTTGGGAAGGAGTTATGAGAATGGGACACTGCTGCTCTGTGAGCAAGCAATGTGACTTTAAATGGAAGAAAATGGATCATTAAAATTGCTCCCTTCCATATGTGAGAAACTTGTCCAAATAAGGCCTTCTCTAAATGAAAGTCTCCACATACCTTAATTGCTCCTTCTAAACCCACCAACTCCTTTTCTATTCTGTGATATTTATGTATATCTACTAGATTAGCTTTTTACTCTGGCTATCCCCTAAGGCATAATTACCAAAGTTAACTGACTGACATTTGAAACTGAATAACAGATATGGTTGTGAAAATTTAATCATAATATGAATGGTGCTAAGATAATTCACCAAAAAGAAATATAGTATCTTACTAAATTCAGTATTTATACTAATGTTAAGTTTATACTAACGCGCCACATTTTACCATTAGGGTAGACTGGACAATGTACTGTGAATTAGGAGAAACTGAACCACATTATAAAATATGCTCATTTTATTGGGTAACATTGTTTATTGCTAATCTACAGATAGTTGCCAAAAACATTGAATTGGCAGTCACATTACATGTACTGTGGACAGCTGAATTAAATGGCTCTTGCCTTGCAACTATGCAGGATTTTCACGATACTTTTCAAAAGTGCAATTGCAATTTACTACGAGGAAATCAGACAATGTATGACAATGAAATACAAAATATTCCTTTCACAGTTTATTTTTCATGATGCTTCTTAATAGTATACAATATTTATATTCAAAAATGATAGCTTTAGTTATTCTCATATTTTAAAACTACTAAGGCAAACAAAAATCCAAGAATTCATCACAGGATTAGAAAACATGACAAAGTATATCAGAAATTGAGTTGAGAATTTATACACAATAGCATGTTTTGTGGGTAGTGATAGCCCACTGAAATCTAATTTAATCAAATATTTAAAGAGGTAATAATTAATTTTTAAAGAATTGAAGTGAACCATAACTAGGAAGAAATGTTATTGTTTATTTTTAATGCCAGAAGAGTATTCCTGATGCAATTTTAATATTTCATTAAGGCAGTTACTTTCACATTGTGGGTTTTATCCCACGTTTTTATGTTTGATGATATATTTTTTCCTCTTGAAAAAAAACCTGGAATTTTATTGCCTAGCAGTGGTGGATGATGGGAAGTGTGCTTCTCCCATTCGTTTGATTATGTTCTATCATCACCAAATTAACAGGGCTTAATCAAGCACATTATGAATAGTATATTGGATTATGCTAGAAAGAGGCCTCCTACTCATTCATATTCCTACGTCTTTTATGGCAATAGCGCAAATGTTTTGCTACATGTTTTTCTTCAGAACTTTTCATATGTCATGCAGTTCTTAGGTGTATAAATTAAAACAGGTAAAGTCCTTTGTCTTGCTTTTTTTTTCATTGATTTCAACAGAATATTTATCACATTTTGAGCTTGTGCCTCTAAATGTTTGAAAATATATTTAATTGTCTCTCATGTAAGCCATGGTAAACTACAAAAGGATACACCCATGAACATGCTGGGAAAATAGTGTTTTGCAGAAGGATGCATGTACAATAATTGAGGAAGGACACTTAAGTATAAACCAAGCAAAGAAAGATAAAAAGACTTCTAAGTGTGATAGCCGAAGATGGCATATATATGCAGGTTGGCTTTGAATGGTACAAAAGTCCAATATACTATTCATAATGTGCTTGATTAAGCCCTGTTAATTTGGTGATGATAGAACATAATCAAACGAATGGGAGAAGCACACTTCCCATCATCCACCACTGCTAGGCAATAAAATTCCAAGTTTTTTTTCAAGAGGAAAAAATATATCATCAATATATGCAGGTTGGCTTTGAATGGTACAAAAGAGTATGCAGACAGAATTATGTTCATTTCTGTATGAGCTCTGTTGGCCTCCCCCACCCTGGCTGCACCTCATGACTGTTCTCTTTCCTCAATGGTACATTTATATTCTGCCAGACTTGAATATTTAGTCATCTGTGACTCCTCCTCCTGCTTTAAATCCTCTACCCAGTAAGTTATGAATCTATTTTATTCAAAGAGATGTTATTCTTTCACAGTTTATTGATAAAAGTCTAAGAGCAGTCTTGCCTCAGTAGTGGGGAATAATTGGAACTAGACTGAACACTGCTTTGGTCCTGCCTAACAAACCTTAAAAATAAAACCCAAAAGAATCAAACTCTACCCAACAAACTTAACTGTGTCTCAGAACATATGTTAGAATTTTTGTGGTAATATAACGTCTATCTATCACCTAACAAATGAAGACACACAATGTGCAACACCAGACTAAATTACTGATATACAAAGAATCAGTAAAGTGATGGGGTGGAAAAAATCAATTGTAATTCACTCAAAATTGACACAGAAATAAAATTAAAAAAAGAAATAAAAAGCATTGATCTTTTATTGTGTACAAATATTCAAAAAAATGGAATTAGGCAAGAAAAAATGAAAGATTAAGACTTGCCTAAAATAGAAATTTTATGTGAAAACTGTGATATATAAAATGGAAAATAGAGTGGATTGGGTTAATCACATATAAAACTTAGCAGATGACAAAGCTAAGAAGATATAATAATAGAAATGATTCGAAATGAAATAGAAAAAAAAATAATGGTATAAAAAATAACCAGAACATGGGGAATTTGTTGGTATTTCAAGAAGGCTAATACATACTTAATTGAAATTAATGAACAGAGGTATGAGAGAAAATATATTGAAACAAAAATAGGCCAAATATTTTCCAAATATAGTAGGACAATACTGGGGGCTTGCTGGTTAACTCAGTTGTTTAAAGCGCCTGCTTGGGCAAACTCAGTCAGGCACAGGGGACCTCGGTTTGACCCCCAGCTCCACAAGCCTCACCAGACCTGCCCTTCAGGCAGCCTGAGCCAGCCAAACAAACAGCCATCAAACAGTACTCTATAGATATAAGAAAAGCAGAACATCAGATATATATTAAGCTGCAGCATGGCACATCACAACCAAGCATCTCTAAAATAAACTTTTTAAAAATACTTAAGAACCCTCTCGGGCACGCTGCAAGGGCAATTGAGACTGGGCATGGGGGCGTGCGCCTGTAATCCCAGCTCTTTGGCAGGCTGAACACAGATGGATCACTATGTGTACAATCTATGTAGTGAGACCCTGTAGAACCTGTAGACCCTTACTAACACACACACACACACACACACACACACACACACACTACTTAAAAAGAGAGAATACAGAATTATGAACAAAAGAAAGAAAATTTCTGCCCAGGAAAAAGGCTAGTGAGAAGACAGGATAACAAAATGATTAAAGTGTTAAATACAAAGCAAAACTAAACAGCACAGTTCACCCAATGAATACAGAATTCTATGTACAGATTCTTCAAAAGCAATAGCAAATATAAAACAGGTATTTTAAACAGAAAAAACTGTTTGCCACAAGACCCTCACTATAATAAATGTTAAACAATGTTCATTTTATAGAAAGAATATGCTACAATGCTTGAGACTTGCATCTGTAGAAAGAATACAGTATACCAAGCAAATAATTTAAAGATCCTTTAAAAAATCTAATGACAATAAGATAGCTGAAATAGCTGTTAAGTGTTCAATTTAGAAGTTAAGATAAATAATAGTTAATTATGAGATATAACAAACCTAACATTTATGTATTAAATAGAAATAATAAACATAAAAGTTTATTCATCCTATATAACCTAAACTACATGAAGAAAAACTGGCAGTACCATATGCAGTGATAGATAAATTCAAACTTAGAGTCTAACATTTCAAAAGTCCTCACTAAATAATGAGTAGAACACACGGACAAAAAAATCAATATGAATGGAGAAGGTTTGAATAAATCAACTTCATCTGATTGCTGTTCAAAGATTATTCCAATGAACAAGTGGCACAAAAAAGTGACTTTTCCCTTAAGACACCCACAACATTTATCAAAGCAACACTGTAATGGATGAGGGAAAAAATTATTCTGTTTTTTCCCGTCTCTAGACTCAAGTAGAGGGAACGGAGGACACACACGCACGCCATCCCTCTCATTTGAACCAGAGAACTGCCATTTTCCTGAAATAAAAGTGTATTATTTTAGTTTGAAATTTGAGAAGACATTGGAGAAATATAATTTCCAATAAAGTTTAGGTAGTCATTATGAAAATAAAGATTCATTCTTTCTTACATGAGCTTATTACTCCAGCTCTGGTTACATCAATGACAAGTATGGTGACAAGTGTGGATTTCACTGATGAAAAGTTAGAATGGGCTTCTTGGGAAGTCATAAGACAGGAGAAATGTATATATAAAGCTTTAATGAGAATACTAATACGGATTTTTAACCTATACCTCTCTGCTCTACCCCAAACCAGAAAATTACCTCTAAGAAGCCAGCGCACAAAAGTGGAAAGCAGAAAGTTGCAAGGTCATAAAAACAGAAAGAGGAGAGTTCCAAAAGCGATCAACAGTGCCGAGTACTTAGCAGAGAGCTGGAGAAACACAATCTCTCTCTCTCTCTCTCTCTCTCTCTCTCTC
>NW_004524658.1:3832215-3836531 GCF_000260255.1 Octodon degus
GTCTCTCTCTCTCTGTGTCTGTCTGTCTGTCTGTCTGTCTGTCTGTCTCTCTCTCTCTCTCTCTCTCTCTCTCTCTCTCTCTCTCTCTCTCTGTTAGTACAAGGTCTGCAGTGTCTCATACACAGATTGCGCTCGTACTGATCCTCCTGTTTTCAGCCTCCCAAGTGCTGGGATTACAGGCACGTGCCACCAAGCCCAGTCTCAGTCATCACCTCCGTGTGCCCTGGGGGCGGAGCTGGCACAGCATGTGGACCATCAATCTCAGTCAGTGGGCTCCACCTAAGGAGGTGCTTTAGTCTGCTGAGCTGTCTGGCCAGCCTTGGAGAAACACAATCTCATCTAAATAAATTTGAAAATCAAAGGTTTGTAGTGGCTGATACATTGTGTGAACTTGGCCGGATGACTCCATGACTCCGTTCCAGTGGGTGGGGCACAGTTGATTCTGCCCCAGAGTGACTCAGCACAAAGAGACCATATAAAAGGGGCTGAGGACCTAGGCAATGTTCTACTTCTTGGGAGGAACTTCAGTCTTCACATTCAGCTTGGACTTCACATCCTGGCTTGCAGCACACTCTTTGGCCTCCAGCTTGGATCCTTCACCTTCTTTCACATTCTCTTCAGCGTCCATCACAGACTCTTCAGCATCCATCGCAGACTCTTCAGTCTTCTCTTGCAGACCCATTAGCTCATGGATACTGACTTGCATGGAGCACAGCAGTGAGCTTCAGGCCTTGGGACTGAATTCTTCAGCCTGGGGCACACTTCTTCATCTGACTTAGCGGCTGACTGTCTTAAGCCAACCTTGTAATTCCTTATACATTGTATATCTGGTGTTAATATCTGTTCCTTGGATCTGTTCCTCTAAGTAAAACCCTGACCAATACAAGGTTGAAGAATTGCAAACCAAAAGTTTCAACATTCTTATGCAAACAGTAAAAGAAAAATAAAACAAACAAGCCAAAAATTCTTGAAGCCTTCTGAGTCCTGAAACAAATTCTTGAGCTGGGACAAGTTTCAGGTTTGCAGAAGCTTTTAAGGAAAGCAGTACTGACCGCAAAAGTCCAGAACAGACACTGAGCTTTGCCACTGCAACTAACAGTAAGAATTATGTAAAGGTCAGGGTGCATGACATCTGTAGATGGGAAAGCCTAGGAAAACTTTTTTTTTTTTTTGCCACTTATAGGTGAAAATTTACCTTGGTGATTAAGTTCTTTCTTCATACCTAAACTTTTCAAAGTTGGTAACTGTAGCTAAATATCTTACATGTGTAGTATAATGAACACATGAGAAAACATGCAAATACTTAGCAAATGGAAGACACATGTCAGAAGGTACTGAAACCTGACTAGTATTTATAATTTCTTAATTATATTTATATTATTTACATAGAGTCTTGTAGATATCTGTCATTTTTTCATTAAATTCTTAAAATTTCTACTAAAGAAACTCTAGTTGCTGCCATTGCTTGCTAGAAGTTTCTTCCATAAGCAGTGCAAAAAAAAAAATCTCACTTATTCACTCTTCCTTATTACCCAGGACCAAATAAAATGATTGCCACTTATTTATTCTTGATTATTCTTTTATTCTAGGTGGATCTTGTCTATATGCACTATTTAGGATTTTCTTGGACAGAGTAAAACAAAACAAAACAAAGCAAAACAGTTTTCTAACGGAGTAGGGAGAATATTACCTAGCTACTTGAAAATCTTATTCTCATTGAGCATTGTGATGACATGGGCCTCTAAGATTGCTTTGTAACATGTAGCGTGTAAGTCTGAGATTGTTCTTTCTTGCTTTGCATGTGATGCTGCCCCACTGGCTTTAGTATTATATTATTGAAGAACTATTTTGCCTTTATGTCTTATAACTATTGCTGGAAATGTACAATCACATATGCATGTCTTCATTTATGCACATATGGTTATACATGTGTACATTCGCCAATTTCTATTTATTTTATGAGTGAGTAAATAAAGTAGTCACCAATTAGCTTTTCTTTAAAGCTACAAGTTTTTCTGAGATATATTCAACAAATATGTGTCTTAATATAAGCAAATGTACATCTAATACAGAATATGGTTATTAACAAAGAAATAAATGCCATTCTCATGATTTTTTTACTTTTCTATTTCGGAAGTATTATTTGTGATATTATCTGTATGTTTACAATCTTATAAACCAAGTTGATATATATTAATTATTATACATCTTATTATTTGCTGTTTAAAGTACAATAATCCCAGCACTGAAGCAAAGCCTCATGGGCTAACGCTTCTCCTCATAGTCTTATGAGGCCTCACTGTCTAATCAGGGTTTTGAGCCCTTCAGTTGCTGAACTAGCAGAGTGTTTGTAAGTTACATATGGCACTAGCCCTAACTGCAGAGTCTGCAAGACTGTCCAAGAATTTCAGAAATGGCACAAAAGGAAATATTAAGTGTCTCCACTAGTAAAGGTGTGATGAGGAAGACACATGCAATGGTAAAGCAAATTCGTTCAGAAAAGAGCAGCACAGGCAATCAAGATAACCAGTGTTACCACATCACCCCGAGAAAGGTATTGAAAATTCTGGCCTCCATCTTTGCTAAAGATAAACTCATCGTTTTATAGCCCTTGCCATACAAAATAGAAAATGCTTGATTCTTACATTCTCACAAAATGGGTAAAATAACAAGCCACGTAAAAGAAGCATTTTCCAGTGGTCAGAAAAGCCACCTTCTAACGTCCCTCAGCCCTCCTTTCAGAAATCCTTCAAACAAATCCATCTGCCATATGAAATTAGATGCATTAAATTTATTTCATAAGATCGCCATAATAGGTTTAGGCCAACAAGTTTGCAAACTAATGCAAGTGACTTCTGGCGCAATAACATTTCTTTCCGTTTGGAAATATTGCAACCAAGGATTTTCTTTTTTGAAAAAAGATATAGAAGGTAAAAAGTAATCTTTCAAAAGTATCAGAATTGAATTCGGAATAAAATAGCATGCTGATGATGAAGCGGAAAGAAGTATGACTGACTTTACCAATGCCGATATAGCAGGGGCCTATTTGGAAGGTGGCAGTGACTGGATTGGCCAGGCTGTACAGTTGCACACAGAGATTCCTGTTGGCCAGCCTGACTCAGTGCATTATTAAACAATCTGGGCTAGAGCATCATTATTCTCCATGAAGAATTTAAAGAAGATCTTGACTTGAGCTGATTGTCAGAGGAGTCATGCTGTGCCACGAGGTATAAAAATATCATCAGTCTTATGCCACTGGCACATTCAGACACAGAGTGGAATAAGCCAGGCATGAATGTTCAAGGTTTTATATAAGGTAACAGCTGCTTTGGTCAGACAGTTAATTAAATATGTTAATTTCCCTTACAACCAACAGTAGCGACAACAGATTAAAGAGGGATTTTATGACATTTCTGGGTTACCTCCTAGACCCATGACAATGGATTGTGCCCACATCATCTCCCCATCACCATTGTGATGCTGTCCTTCCACTTTGGAAACAACCCTGTTCTATGACATCGCAAATATTGTACATGCTTTGGTAGAAAAGTACCCCTACCAACTGTCATCCCTCCAGCCTTGAAAGACTAGTTGGGTCCAGTCCCATCTCTAGTGTTTGGTTAATCGGTAAATATCACAAATCATGCTGAAGGTGAGGAACGTGCTTTTACTCTATGTCATTCTAGATTGATGTTTATGTTTTTTTCAAATGTCTATGGAATTGATAGCATCTACATTGTATATCACCATCAGAGTAATGGTTGTATTCAATCCTAACATTTGAAAGAACCAAAAATTGTTGGAGATGGTGAGTAGAGTTACTTGCATGATATGAACCAGACATAACAATACCTTCTCTGAACAAAACAGTACTCAATTGTACCTTTTGGCAACATGTAACACTATGCAGGGAAAAATAATCTCACATAGTTCATGAAAAATTGCCACCACAATACCTCACAGCTAGAGATAACAGTGTTTAGGAGACATTTATGTTTTTAAGAACACATGAGATTTCTTTTTTTTCCATAATTTTATTGATAAACAAATAGCAATGAGACAGTTTCAAATCAAATTGGTAGGACAGTTTCAATAATTACCACATTGCATACATTCCTCCCAATGGTTAACTGCTGTACAAGATGCTGACATGATATACTATCTACAAACACCATTAGAACAAATCACTCTATTCATTAAGAGAATGTAACTATATATCTATCCTAACCACTTTGAATATACAGATACAAAAAAAGACATTCATCTCTATACCCTTTTTTGTTAAGTTCCATTATTTGAATATTATAGGTGTGTTA
>NW_004524658.1:3836751-3839108 GCF_000260255.1 Octodon degus
GAGTCACAGCCATTGCTTGGCCAATGTGCTCTCTGTGAAAGCCTGAGAGAATGTTTTCTCTCCATGTGACTCTCCTTAGGCACACTCTACATCATCTATCACTTTCCTCTTTGGTCCCATAATCTCCTTGATCAGAAAATTTGGGACACTGCTGAGTTACATGATGTTTCAGTACAAGTTCTCATATGTCCTGAGTCTTAATTGACCTCGGAAGGCTAGGGCCAAAATGTTGGCTTTCCTTGAAGTCCTCCTTTTCATCTAATTTTGGTCTGCAAACTTAGGTTGTTAACCATCCAAAAGACAAGCTTATTGTTATTACCATAGCATTTAGGCTGTTAAGCTTAACCTTACTATCTATCTGCATATCAAACATCTTAGACATAATATGGAACATGTATTTTTCATCGAATATTGATTTATTGAACTTTAAGTCCCTACAGAATATTATAAAAAATTTAAAAATTAGAATATATTTTAAAAATAAGTATAAAGAATTATATACTTTTTATGTTTATACATAAGTCCAAAAATCTCACCATATACAACCTTGAAGCAGGACAGTCCCACAATATTCCTTTTCCTGTCTTTTGCTTTCATCCACTACCCTCACATGACATTTCTAAGGAGATTTAATTGTGGTTATTTTTACACCACTGCTTCTCCAGACCGAAATGGGCATCCAGATGAAGCGTCTGGAGCACCTGTGCTATTGGAAAACTGTTGAATCTTTCAGGATTTGGTGATTAGTATTTTGATGGAAATATTTATCAGCATACATGTTTCTCAGAGATCTTCAAAATGATCATACTATAAAATCATGGTTTCTCACACCTAAAGTAACTTTTTAAAGTTTGGTGAAGATTGTGTGGCACATGTTTTGGTGTTCTTGGTTTAAAATATGTACTATTCCTGGTTGTGCTGGCTTATGACTGTAATTTCAGAATTCTAGATTTAGTGAGATCCCATCTCAAATTTAAGAAAAAAAAGATTTAAAAAAAAGCCAGGAACATAATCAGTATGAAAATTCTGGGCTCAATCCCTTCTAACAGAAACAAACAAACAAAAAAAGGAACTAATGTAGTAGTCTAAGTCGTTATTACTGAATTCAAAATGATGTGGAGAGGAAATGTTATAAGAACTTTTGTCACAATTGCTGGTATATTTCTACTTTTTATTTGTAAAATGAAATTCTTTAAGGAAAAAACCATTTATTGTTACCACTAAGCCTGGTTTTGAGGCAATGTAATAAAATAAAAAACTGACAACATTAAGTAACTCACGCTAAAGCCCCAAAGTTCTTTGGAAGTAAAGACATAATATATGTGAATAAGTTTAATTACAAAGTGTTATACTATATTAGTGATTAATACTTTAAGACTCATAATTTTGTTTTAGGATTTAAATTCATTCTTTCAATAGAAGATACAATTTTATTTAAAACATCTCAAAATAGTGAACATTAAAAGGATACATGATATGAAAGGTATATATTCTTGGAGAAAATTGCTATGCTATGAATAAAGGTAAAGTACTTAAAATCTTTCCTAGAGAAAGTAACTATGATCTTTGAAATAAGTTTGAAATTACAGGAGATTAATCCATTGCCTGGAAAAATGACTATTTGGTTCCTTAGCACTAGACTGAGGCAAAAGAATGAAAGCACAACTACATGTAAATATTTGTATAGAAAAGAAAGCTTGGAACATTGTAGATATTCAGCAAAGGGGACTTAGATGAAGATTTAAAGAGTCACAAGCCTGATACATACTGGGAGAAAGCTACACACTTCCCAGGAAGAAAGGCCATTGACGACGGCTACTTCACATGGACATTACAGCAACATGCAATGATCCTAAAGAACTCAACTCTCCATGCCCATTCAGAGAGCCGATTCTGTTTAATGAACGACACCTCATAATCATTACTGTCTCTTGCTGAACATTTCTTCTCAGTGAAGGAAAACACAAAGGCTATTACTGATTGAGACCCACTTCTAACTATGAACGGCAAAGATGATGAAATGCATGTGCTAGTTATTTCAGGAATTCAGGAGCAGTTTTTCTGAATTTCTAATGGCAAAAAAAAGCTGATATGGCAAACTTTGAATATTTCCATAGCAAAACACATTTTTAAGTGTTTATATCTTTTGTAAGTGGGAAGGGAAGCAAGAGATGAAAAGAAAGAGGGAGCAGGCATTTAAAAGGAATTAAATGTTTAGAAAAGTTACTGTTTGGCCCTAGCCTTCTAAGGTCAATTAAGACTCAGGATATATGAGAACTTGTACTGTAACGTCATGTACCTCGGTAGTGTCCCAAATTTTCTGATCAAGAAGATTATGGGGCCAAAGAGGAAAGTGA
>NW_004524658.1:3839580-3869577 GCF_000260255.1 Octodon degus
TTAATGAATAGAATGATTTGTTCTAATGGTGTTTGTAAATAGGATCACAAGTCCGCATCTTCTACAGCGATTAACCACTAAGAAGAATATATGCAGTGTATTATTTGTTGAAAAATAAAAAAAAAAAACTAAATTATAAAAGGTTCAAATCACAAAAAAAAAAAAAAGAAAAGTTACTGTTGCCCTCTGACTTGGAATTCTAAGAAGGAATATGAACAAATCTTGTTGATTCTCTAAAAATTAAAAATTAGTTAATCATAAATAATTAAAACAAATACAAGTGGTGAGGAATGTAAAGAAACAACTTGAGAATTCTGATTTCAGTGGGGCATGGAAGAAGGTAAAAGTCACCCCTCCAAACTATGTCAGAAAGATGGTGTTGTATGGCAGAGTGACCCCCAAATCCAGGAAGCCCATGAGGTGCGTGCAGAGAATTGAGGTTTTTCAGGGCAGAAAACCATGAACACCCACGGATCAGAGCAAAGGCAGGGAAGGTGAAATCCTAAATGGCACATTGCTATAGGCAGAGCACTGCCACATACGAGAGAGAAAACCCCAGCCCTATCAGTGCCCTTGTGCTTAGGTATTTGAGCCACTACTCACAATGATCTTTAAAGAAGAACACCCTCTCTGCTCATCCTGCTCTGGGCAGAGGGATGGAAAGGTAAATTATTTTAGAATGTACCTACCAGAAAGCTCTGTTCTTCCTAGCAAGGCCTCACCTCTGCAAAGATCAACCAGGACCTAACTTGCAGCAGTTTTATCAGGGACTAAATGATCTGGGATATGAAATGTACCTCAGTCAGGTAAACTTTCCACATGGAGGCTGGGACATAGCAAACTACAGACAATTATATTTGTCCTGTATTTTCACACTGGAACAAAATTCTGAGATGCAGATATGAAGTTCATCTCCCAGGGTAGACTCACTAAAAGGCTGAGTTGATTCAGTGGATGATAAAAACTTAATTCCCTGCCCATACCTTGTAACCACACTACTAGCAACCTTCAGAGTGGGCAGATCTTTAGATAGTGTACCTCATGGCACATTTATTGAAAAACAAAGTGCCTGATGTGTAACTGTATAGTGATTCATACAGTATTGTCAATAGTCTGACTGATGTTCATTGACTTGGAAACATACCTGAAAAATAAATGATAAAGACATTTGGGGAAGAAGTCTGTGGATAAGCTCTTCTACATGGGTAAGGAATGTGTAGACATTTATGTCTCATGTAAGTACTTACAGATAAGGTGACCTCAGAGGTAAAGTGCTTTAACAATCAAGCAGATAGAATGACCTGCTCTTTGGATAGAAGTTCTTTTCCACTGTTATCATTGCCCAATGAGCCAAGGCTCATGAAAAAAATGATCATTGTGGTAGTGATGGAGGTTATGTATGGGCTCAGCAACATGGACTTCCTTCTACTCACTAAGGAAGAACTGGCTACCACCACTGCTGAATGGTGAGTCTGCCAGCAGCAAAGATGAGCACTGATTTTCTGATATGGCACCATTTTCTGGTGTAGTCAGACTGTGACCTAGTGGAAGGTTGATTATATAGGATAGTTTTCATCGTGGAAAGAGCAGTGCTTGTCCTTGATTTCCAGGTATGGATTTGTCTTGCCTGCATGTAGTGCTTCATCCAAAACTACCATCCATGTGCTTATGGAATGGTTCTCCCACCCACTGCCAATATATGACAATGTGGTCATATATTTCCAGAAGCCAAGGTTCACAGGTGGAAACGAGAACAGTACCACTTACTATTACCTTAAGTGACTCACTAGCAAAAACTTTTGTTTTTTCTTCTCATATTTCTATACTCTCATGGTTAGAAATCTTAGTTCCAAAAGGGAGAAAAGTTTGTACAAGGAGGAGCAATGGTGATTTTATTGTTTGAATTCTCCTGGTCATTTTGGGACCCTCATGTCTTTTGGTCAACAAATTAAAGAGATAGGTATGGAATTGGCAGAAGAGATGGCTCTAGCTATCCAAGGGGAAACTGCACTGTTATTTCATGGTTGGGATAAGGAACAATCTATTTGGAGGCATCTCGTAGTATTACTATGACCTGGTATTAAGGCCAATCTGAACTACAACAACTTCATCCAAACAGACTGACAAATAGCCCAGAACTTTCAAGAATGAGCAATGGGTCACTTTCAAAGTAAAGAATGAAGACCTGCTGAGATGCTACTGAAGGACATACAAATACAAAATGGATAGGAGAAGAAAGTAGTTATAGGGGCTGGGGAGATGGCTCAGTGGAATAAGTGCTTCCTTGGCAAGTACAAAGGCCTGAGTTCAATCCCCAGTTTCACAAAAAAAAAGAAAGAAAAGAAAGAAAAAAAGAAAAGTAAAAGAAAAAAGAAAGTAGTTATAAATCCCTGCTACTCTCAGATGACCAATTACAGAAATGAGGATAGAAATTGTCGTGAGTATTTCTTCACTATTAGCTAATACGCTTGTGCATACAAGCACATGTGCAAGAAAATTACTTTACTTTCTTTCATTGTTCCATAGTATTGACTGCCTTAATTTTGGTACTTAAATATTGTTAAATCACTATTATAAGATCTAAGTTATTTAAAATAAGGGAAAAACTAAGCATCACTTGAAGAAAAACTTCACCTTCTCCTCTGGGGAAGTAATTAGTACATTTCTGTTTGTACACAAAGTGCTTACAATATGTCAGGTATAATTATAGACTTATTACTTTATTTGGAGATTAAGTATGGTTTAAAGAGATGTGTCAAATTTTCAGGTTGACAAGGGGTGGATTATTGACCATTAATCATGACATGTCAACTTTAATGAGTTAAATGTACTATCAGGTAAATCAAACACAGTTCTAGGTGTTTCTGTGGATGACTGACATCTAGGCCAGCAAATTAAGACAGGGATGGATGCCTTAGCCCCAATGTGGTGATACACTGTACCCAAAAGTGTACCTTTACTAAATACAATTGTCTTCCATTTTTTCTATGTTCTTTGGCCTATGAGTCT
This sequence comes from Octodon degus, assembly GCF_000260255.1. Taxonomy (NCBI): domain Eukaryota; kingdom Metazoa; phylum Chordata; class Mammalia; order Rodentia; family Octodontidae; genus Octodon; species Octodon degus. The sequence goes on from NW_004524658.1 coordinate 3,842,590, forward strand.
GGTTTTCAACCTGTGTATATGGCAATTAACTTTATGAGGTCTTATAAAGAAATTGATCTAATACTGGAAAAATAAGAGGGGTGGACAGAAGGGGAAAAGAAAACGTACATGTACAATTCTTTATTATGAATATAAACATTAAGTACTATAAATATGTACAATAAAAAAGTAAAAGTTTAAAAAGTGCCAAAACAAGATTGAAACGTGTTTTTATTTGTACTCTTTTTTTAAAAAAATCTATTTTGTAAAAGGTCTACAGGGTCTTACTACCTTGATTGGACTTGTAGCGATTCTCCTATTTTTCAGCCTCCCAAGTGCTGGGAATACAGGTGAGCAACACCACACCCAGTTTCAATAGCTGTCTCTGTGAGCCCTGGGGGGGGGGGGGCGGCTGGGGTGGCATGCAGGGAATAAAACCCAGGCTGCTGTACTCTGCCTACGCAGGGGATTTTTGCTGAGTTATCTAGCCAGCCCACCAATCCCTAGTTTTAGGAAAAGAAAAGTGTAAAATATCTTTAAAATTAGATCAAATACTTTAACTAATTGAAAATGAACTCACTTAAATTTGTGGGATACAACAAAGGCAGCATTTAGAGGAAAATTACAACATTATATGCATATATTAGAAAAGAATTTTATACTGTAGTAGATTTTTCACTCTATACAACTAGAAAGAACATTAAGTTCAAAGTGAGCAGAAAATAATTAGAACAGAAATCCATAAAACTGGATACAAGAAATCAATAGAGAAAAACCAGTTAAATCAAAAGTTGGTTCTCTGAGAAGATCCATAAAAATCAATTAACCTTCACCAAATAGAGAAAATAGAGAAGATCTAAATTGCCAACATCAGAAATAGAAGAGTAATCATCATTACAGATCTCACAGACATTGAATGACAATAAAAACTATTTGATATAGAATACAGTAAGAGTTGGTTCTAAGAAATAATCAGATATATATGAAGTATGGGTCCATATGTAAAATATTATCATCTGGCTAATATACAGAATATTTTTTAGCCTATAAAAAATGTTGAAGGGACAAGAACCATTTTTAGAGTAAGAATGAGACTGAATTAGGAAAAGGATTTCTGTGAGGAAATGAGGTATTAATGTATCACATAAATACAAATAAGTGCTATCTTTCCTCTCCTAATATAATCAAAATGATCGATGGGAATTTAGCAAAGAATAAGATTAAGATCATGGAAAGAAAGAATTTTGCTAGCCATGTGTGAAATGCATATTAAAACCATGCTGAGATATCATCTGTCCCCAGAAAGAAAGGCTATCATAAAGAAATCACCCAACACCAAATGTTGGAGAGGCTGTGGGGAAAAAGGAACCCTTCTCCACTGCTGGTGGGAATGCAGACTGGTGCAACCGTTATGGAAATCAGTGTGGAGACTCCTTAAAAAACTAGGAATGGACGTCTCATTCAAACCAGGTATCCCCCTCCTGGGAATTTTCCCAGAAGAACTGAAAACATCATACCATAGTGATATGTGGGCACCTATGCTTATAGCAGCAAAATTTGTGATAGCCGAATCTTGGAAACAACCAAAATGCCCATCACCTGAGGAATTGATGAAAAAGATGTGGTGTTTTTATGCAATGGAATATTACTCAGTTATAAAGAAAAATAAACTCAAAGCCTTCATATATAAATGGAACTCAAAGATATATATAAACACAACTCAGGGGCTGGAGAGATGGCTCAGTGGTCTAAAGCACCTACTTAGAACAAGCTTGGCAAAGCATCAGGGACCACGGTTCAATCCCCCAGCACCACATGCCAGCCAGCCCCGCCCCCTGGTGGGCTGAGCTGGCCACACACACCACACACTCTCTCTCTCTCTCTCTCTCTCTCTCTCTCTCTCTCTCTCTCTCTCTCAAATAATAAATAAATAAAAAAATAAACGCAACTCAAAGGTATACTCATGTGAAACAAGCAAGTTCCACGTGTGTAAATATCATATTGTCTCCCTAGTGTAAGAACTCAAAAGAATACAAATTGAAAGGTATAACAGTTAAATGGAAAGTGAGAACTTAAGGTTTAAACAAGAAAAAGAAAGAAAGGAAAAAAGTTAGGAAACATGGCAGGGGCAAAACAATATATTTATATAAACAATATGGTTAAGGTAATGGTCCTAAGAATCTCCATCAGGTTTTTGAAAATAGCAGTTAATGGGTAGAATTTCTCACCCTGACTAACTCTACATGCTGGTATCTGTGAACTAAGCAACTAAACTGAGAATAGAAATATGCAATACTAAAACCATGCTTGAAATACCTGTCATTTTGGTCTTTTAAAGGTGTACTGCTTCTAATGTCATATGAATTATTGCTATGCTCTCTTTATTTATTTATTTTGGTTTTTGTGTTTTAGGAAAGGATCTACAGGGTGTTTAGGGTCTCACTACTAGATCAGACTCTCCTACTGATTCTCCTTTTTACAGCTTCCTAAGTGCTGGGATTACAGGCATGGGCCACCACACCCAGTCTCAATTGCGCACCCTGGGGGCTGGCCCCCAGGGGGCGGGCACAGCACTGCAGGACCTGGGATTGCAGGCGCTTTAATCCGCTGAGCTATTTGGCCCATCCTGGAAACTCTTCTTGAAGAGATTTTATGCCCTCCCCTAGAACAATGTAGACATACTGGCATCCTAGTTTACCAACACATATCCAACCAGGAAACTTTTCCTGAGCCTCATAGTGCAGAAATTTATTGAGATTATAGTAAAGAAATATAAGTGATGAAGTTATTGACCAATTTATTGAGCTCAATTTTTAATTACTTTGATCCCCCTCTCACTGAACTGCTTCAGAATTTCAATGTTCTAATCCTATGGTTGATCCTTCTGAAACAACCTATAACAAAACAATCTCAACTCTCACCCCTCACCCACAGCCACTTTATTAGTAAAAAATAAATAGATAAATAAAAAATATATATATAGCTATTAGGATGGAGAGTGGGTTTTTGATGTTATGGGGTTGGAGGACTGGGCCAAAGACTGGATACACAGTTGCTTCTTTCAATTTCACACTCCCTTTCTCTACCTATTTCTCTGTCTTTCTAGGAATCTTGCTTTTGGTACATATTGAGCAGATCTGGATTAGTTATGATCCAATATTAAGAAATTTTATATTTAAAACTATATCTCCTTGTTCATCAGTAATGATGAAATTGAGAATTTGGCTGGTTAGGAATTCCCATGATAATTTTAATGACAGACTATACATTGCATGCTTTCAAAATAGTTCCATTCTTGAGTGAAAGTTTGTATGTTGGAGTGAATCTAAGTTGCATGATTGAAAAGAGCTCATAATTTCTTCATCTGCCTTCTTGTAAATGAATGATTAGCATTAAAATTTGTCTTTACCATGAAGCAGTCATTGTGATCTTTTAATTAAGGAGCTCTGTTGAGCAAACAAGTCAATCTGGTGCATTTCATGGGTATTTTTCTTTTGTATGAACACATCTGTAGTAGCAAAGGTATATTATCATTTATGTCAGGGAGTGACATGATCGTCGCCTTGCTAATCCATAAATATGGGCATGTCTATCACAGGCAGAGAAAATGAAAGGGTGGTGAAAGAGACAAAGCTTAGCAGCAGGGTTTCTGTGTGCATCTGGAAGAGCATGAAAAATGAGGATGATGCTGCCTTCACACTCATTCTCTTCACACCAAAGTGGTATAGGTAATAAGTGAACATGTAGGTCTACTGACTTGACATACTGTATATGCCCTTCATGAAGCTTATAGCTTTCCTAAGCTTCTATGGTAGTGTTTGTAGAAAGTTGAGAGAAACTGTGACATCTGAAAGAGATGAGAAATAGAGTGCTCAGTCGGATCCGCTGGGGACACTGGAGTTGGGATGCAAATGCTGAAATGACAGGTAGAGAGAAGAGAATTACTGTGTGTTTTCTTAGCACCCGAAATGACATTGGTTGGTTAAAACTTCCTGCAGGGGAGAAACAGTCTATCTACTATTTTGACAAGGGAGAGTTTATAAACACCAGAGGAAACTTCAACCTTCGGCAAAGGAGAGATTATGAGAGGAAGTAGGGATAGTATGTCAAAACAAGAATGTCTGGATGAAAATTAACCAATGCTAAAAAACACTGCTGAAACATCTTATAACGAGAGTTGTAACTGCTAGGTAGCACTTTAGAACATCTAGTAGTTATTTCCCTTGTGCCATAAGAAGCGTAACATGAGAATCTATTACAAATAATTCTGAAGCACTGCTAATTAAGTCAAGCAGAAAAGAAATAAGAGACTTAAATAAATATAGATTTTTGTATCTTGGGAATAAAAACATTTCACATATACACACAGACTTGAGTGATTTTTAAGCTGCCCACTGAGCTGTGGCTCATTAGATGAAGGAGAAAGAAGAGGACTAGGGTTTTGGTGGTAGGTCCTGCTTGAGCCCCAAGAAGGCTACAAAAGAGGCTTGCTACCTCAATGACATGTAAGCTTTCTTACATGGACAAATTCTCGTTTAATTTGCTGCCATGTCATTCTGTGTAACTGTAGCTACTGTTAAGTTTTCATTATTCATTAAATAAATGATGACTATACTCAAAAATTGCAGCCACATGGGCTGCACAAATGCATTTTCACATTGCTAACGTGTTGCCAACTTGCAACTCTTCTAAGTCCCAGTAAATGTTTTGACAAGAAGAGACAGCAAGGACAAAAAGAAGTAGTGGTCTTGGAGAAATTCAGTCTCAGTTCTAACAGCTTTAAAGTCTTATGGGTGTTTTCGCAGGGGCAATCCCAGATAAATTGCTGTTATATGTGCATGCAAGAGACTAAAATTCCTTTGAAAGTTTATAATTTCTCATGGGAAAATACAACATAAAAGTTACTTTTACTCGTAGAAAAACAAAACCATATTTTCTTGTCAACCTTTGCTGTTGGGAATTTCAAACTTTTTGCATTTTTTCCCTGTGATTCTTAGCTGGCCCAAGGGACAGGCGTTTACAACATAATTTACTTTCAACGTGTCTCTGTAAATCATTGTAATACTCTATTGCTTGTGGAGAGGAAATAAAAGAACGGGGGAGAAACCCCTCCCTGTGGGGCTTTCTGTCCCACTTTCCCCAGGCTCCATTAGCCCCAACACAAAAAGAAACTTTCCCTTTTAATATTCAGCCTCAAAAACACACACAAAGAAACACACACAATGAGTAAAGGTAAAGTTAGAAATATGTATAGGCTTTCAAGAAAAAGTTTATATTGTGAGGTTAATTGGGAGAGGAAGATTTGTCCTATGTGATGTAGAAATTATACAAATTTCAATTATACAAAGTTGTTTTAGATTAAGTGGGTTGTCTTTAGCCAAATGACTTGAAATCATTTTTTTTCATAAAAATCCCAAGTACTTGTTAACACACTTTTGCCAAGCTATTAATATCAAGGATCATTCAGTTTTATATGAGAATTTGATGACTTATACACTGGTTGAACCTTAACCTTTTACTACCTTAATGGGGATTTGTTAGCTATTTCACAGTGTGTAAATTTGAATCTAGGTCATATAAGAAAGAAAAATAGGACAGATGGAGGCCTATAGAGTAATCTAAAAAATAATATATCAGAGGAAAATCAAAAGTGAAAACAAGGTACAGAATTAAAGAGATGATGAGAATTATCTTAAGCAACCTCAGATTTGAGGACAGAAATTGATAATTTATGACTCAAAGTAGATCATTTGAGATTAAATTCAGGTGTCCTATGAGCCTGATGTCTATACGAGTACATACTGTAGACTAAGGAGTTAAAATAGCTTCCTAACCTGATTCTACCAACTGTCCATAACAGGAAACGTAACCCAGGTGGGTTTCATATTCACAAGATTAAAGCTTATGTCTACCATCAAATAGTGACCACATTAAAGCTGTTTTAATGAGAGTGCAGGAGATAATGAATGAATGCTGCTAATTCACTGCAGAGGAGACAGCCTGACCTTCTCATGACCTCTTTGCTGCCAGGTATCTTAAACAATATATTAGTTCTGCTTAAAGCCAAAATGGGATGGTCCTTAAGATAAGGATAAAAACAAGCCAAATGCTCAGGAGAATGACTCTTACTGGTGTTAAAGTCTGAAGATAGGTTTTTTTGTTTTTTTTTTTCTTGTCTCTTTTCCTTAGAGTCCTTAATAAAAGGGAAACTGGGTAACATGATGAAAATCATCCTGCCACCTTTATCAAAATGACAGCCTTCAGTTGCACCAGGCTATTTCTATCCATTTCCTGTGATCCTGTTCAACAAAATCATCCAAGGAAAATACTACTATTTAAAGACCTAGGTGGAGGCTTACCGCATTAGGAAGTAACTCTACTAGTTGAACTTAATTCTGAGTAAATTTTAGAGAATTTCGATGAACTGCTTATTTTTCAGGTAAGCATTCATAAGTATCCAGCATTTCATAGATGTAAGAAAGCACTGTATTAGAGATTACACTTGCTAGAAAGTAGGTACAATTGAGTTCTCTGGTGCAAATTCATTGTTTTTGCCTGTTTTATCAGTCAGTAGGAGAAAGGTCTGGACAAAACCTGGGGACCCTATATGGTGCTTGCTGATTAAAGACAAACACTTATTTTCTGCTTCAATAAGACTTAGAATTAGGAAAGAAGGGACAAACATAGAATATTTTGTTACATATTTTTTTTTTCATTGAGCAAAGATAGTACCAAATAAAGGAGAACCTATAGAAATAAGAATACATTTTATGGGTTATCCATCATAGATACAATAAGAACTTTATTACACAATGGCTTCAGAATTCATTTTACAAGAAGAGAAATGCATTAAATGAAATCCATGGAGTTTACATGGGCCTACTATTGGAGTACTCTTTCTCCTCAATAAGTTTAACAAAGTTTAAGAAGGTGTTTAAATGTCTTAAATGAATATAATATTTGCTTCTAAATGCACAGCCTCAGTGTTTCCAGGATATCTTTGGCTGAAAATACTGAATAAAAGTTAAGCAAGTGGGGAAAATCCTCAAAATTATTTTCCAGGCCAGATTTATTTTGGCAGCTACATTCACAAAACTATGTAGTATATCAAGTTTTGAGTATTGTATTTGGACACTAATCCATAATTGTAGTCATCAGTTTACTGACAACCATCTGCTTGGACACTATTCCTACCTCCTAATAAGTAATATTCAATTAAAATGGCAACAATTTTCACAGCAAAAGCAAATATGGCAATACTACTATTAAACTTACTTATAGAGCTATGCATCTAGTAATTATGAAATACTTTAAAAGAAATATCTTATAAGCTAATGATTATACAGTTTGTAACTCCTGCAACAGGTCAAAACTACACATGGATTTTGGAGAACCACATACCCTGCAACCCTGCATAATAGGCCTTCTGTATGTTTTTGCTTTCATCAAAAAATTCTCCAGGAAAACAGCTACTTTACCCATTTGACAAAGTCATAAAACCTAGGTTCCTTCTCTCTACTTTGTTATATGCTCCTCAAGATTAAGTTATAAATAAATAAAAGTGCAGTACAAATATACTTTAAGAAAAAAATGAAAATCATTGACTTATTTACTCTTGACTCCTTTTTCCAAGTGGTTCTTGCCTACTGGCATCCTTATCCCTTTTTATTCTTTTCCCCTTCTTATAAGTCTTGTTCTCTTTCACATTCAATTTCTTCTGTGATGTTTCCAATGTTGATAGATCTTCCAGGTAAATGGCTAGATGGTTGCCCACAGCATATAGTCTATACTCTAAAAAATCTCACCTGGCAAAAAAGACCAATTCCTCACAAGTTTCAAAAATCTAAAAATCTAATCTCACCATTTCTTTTAGTTCTGAATTGGAATGGGTCCTTGTCCGTGGTTCTAAGCAGCACAGTAGGTAGAAAGAAGAAGGAATTTAATTGGTCAGTCTTAATTGTAGACCTACATCTGGAATAGAGCTTCATTAGGGCTACCCAAGTAAGTGCAGGAATGAGAACGGTGATGGTCTAGAGAATGGAATTAGGAGACAAGAAGATGAAAGCAGAGTATACTCCAGGAATATGATTTCTTCCCTTTTTCTCTAAAAATGAAGTAAGATGTAAAAACAACAAAAATTAAAATCTGACTCTATTTCCATAACCTCAATATGAGTTGAATTGTAAATGGAAAGTAAGCCTATTTTGGAAGTCATCTGGATTACGTCTTACTTTTACAGAATGCTGGCTTGTTACTGAATGCTTGATTATAGATCTATATCTCTTTAGTTCTGGGTCTCATCTTCAACTGTAAGTCAGAGACCTAATCAGTATTTCAGATAATAAGACCTGGGTCTCTTTACTTTTCTAACTCCTCCTTTCCTGCTACCAGGAAATTGGGAAGGTTCTCACCATTATTTTTAATGTTCAACAAGACTTACTGCATTTACTCTAAGTGAATTTTGATGAAATATTTCAAGGAAGAGACTGAAATTAAGAGGATTAAGTGTTTTTTTTTTTTTTTTTTTTTTTTTTTTTTTTTTTGAGTGAAGTAAAAACACCCCACATAAATGACTTAAATCATGGACATTAAATATATAAAGATTTTTCTTTTTTTACATAAAGATTTTTCACATTAGTTTTATCTACCAGCTGTTCCCTCTTTCTGCAAATTAACCAAAGAGAAAGGCTTAATTTGCAGAAAGCAAGTTTAGATGAGGCATAAGAAATCTGATATGCACTTGTGTACTGAGTACACCTGTAGTAAGAGAAGACAGCCCCTTGAATAACCTTGCCTCTAAGGTGTTTGTGCCAATGTGTAATACTCTCACCTCATGCACCTCTCTGATCTTTTCTGCTTAAGGAAGGAAAAAACTTGTCAAAACTTTTGAATACTAAAATATATTCATTATGAGAAGGGAGTCTATGCCTTTCTCTTCTGCTACATTTCTATTAAGCTAAGAAAAGGGCTATCAGCCCCAAATGGCTCTTAAGTACATTTCTCAAAGCAAAGCAACAGAACCACCTGGAACTCTGTTCAAAACACAAGTGGCTGTCACCTCCCACTAGCCCACAGATTCTGATTCAATAGGTCTAGAGGGGACCTGGGAATTTTCATTTTTGAAAAATTCCCAGCTAATGCTAAAGTCAAGGTCTGGTTGATTATTATCCCAGGCATCCTTCTTTAAGTACCACTAGTTTCAATTTTCCCCTTTTGTGACAAAAAAGGGCCTTTGGGACTCTGAATTAGGTGACTGCAATGCAAGTTTTTAAAATAGTTTCATACATAATAGTTTCATAAATTAATTATAACATCAGATAATCGGTGTTTTCTTAGAATCCTTTTTTTTGAATTGGGTCCATATGGAAGCTTTATCACTTTTTGTTAGAAATGTAAGGCCACTGAAAATCTTACTTTTATAGAAATCTGGCTTGTTATTGAATGTTTGATTATAGGTCTATATCTATTTTAGGTCTGGGTCTCATCTTCAACTGAAAGTCAGAGACCTAATCAGTATTTCAGATAGTGAGACCTGGGTATCTTTACTTTTCTAGCTCCTGCCACCTAAAACAAATGAAATATCATCTGTCCCAATATTTCTCCAAAGGGCTCTCATTTTTTAGTGTAAATGACCAGTAACAGTATTGGGCAGTCTTAAAAGTATAGTTTCTCCCATAAGTCAGATGTCTTTGGGCATAGGGAATACTGGAAAACTTAGTTTATGTTAAAAGGTGTTTTTCGTTGTGAAGGAGACACTGCTAACTGTCACAGGACGAGGTCCACAGACATACCCTAAAGAGGGGATGGGGACCTCAACTCAGTCTATTGAGCAGTTTCTTCACGTCACAAAAAAATTGCAGGACACATCAGTGGAAAGAATAGATGGCTTATTAAGCAGAACTGGAAAGTAAGAGAATGGGAAAAATAGTATTTTGAGCGTTTACACTGTGATGAAGGGGTTTAGACCTGCTCACTCACACAAGAACAAAGCCAGCTTTTGCAAATTAGCTGGGTGATGATCATTTTCTTAGTCCTGGTCATTCCTTCTTAGCTCTGGAGAAACACGTGTGGTTTGAGGTCAGTGAAGTTCCCATGTGATAATTGTTCTTTCTCGGGAGAGGTGACCTCATCATGGGATGGTTTGCAAGAATGTAATTTTCTTGGAACATAAGGTGAATAAGGGTGAGAGGCTCCAGGCATTATTACAGAAGGTCCATAACTGGGTGTTGTAGTACCTGGCAATTTATATCCCCCAAAGCCCTAAGAATTAGTAACTATTATCTTGGTCTATTCAGATAAATTTAGCCTAGGTAAATTTAGAACAGCCACAACAAAAGTCTGTTTTGCCATTTCCTAAAAGATTAACATTTCTATGTGCAGATCTAAGCAAGAATCTGATCCACACTTTTCAAGTAAGAAGGAAAATTTAAAAAATGAGTTCCTTCATCTTCTTGCAACCTATCTTTATATGTTTAACCCTATTTCACTATGAAATGTTACACAAGGTATCAGAGTAAAATAGTCTGATGGGATGTGACTGTGGATGTGATTGGTTAACTATGACAAAAGAGAACTGGAAGGGAACATGGTGTACTGCTGATGCTCCTGGAGAAGATTGTTGTGCTGATTTTCCTGATATGAACTCAGCTGTTATCATCATCAGAGGAACACAGGTTTTCAGTGTCACTGAGGATGGCTTGGTTCTCTTAGGAGGAGCTCTGGTTTTTACCTTGCGTGTCACTTTCTGGCTTTAGTACCATAACTATTGCTTGGCCCCTTTCTCTCTAACCCTTTACCCCTTCTCTGCCTCCTGGATTGCATAATCAAACATTTTGGCTTGGCCATGTCATTTTATCATATATTTGCCTTGAGTAGTATGACCATGAACTAATTCCTCTGAATTCATTAGCTAAAATAATCTTTCCTTCTTTAAATTTTGGGTGTTGGGTACAACATCTCAGTGTTTGGAAAGTTGAATAGCACCTCTTCTAATTTAAGTTACTTGTACTCCCCATATAAGTCTTTGTGCGTGTGATTTGGAAAGTGGAGGATACATGCGGTAAGAGAGCCTTGAGAGACCTTAGCCATTGTCTTACTTTCCTCCCACCTCAATCACTGGAAATTGTAGAGTTCAATGTCATAGATAATAATTTAACATCAGAAGGAAAAGATCCCATCTTTTTAGAATGTTACTACTTAAAATGGCAAAGGAGATGTCCCATGACCCCATTTTCTCTCTGTGAAAATTGGCTTCTGGGAAAAATTACTGAGAGGGTGCATGCACAGCACTCCCTTCAGGTCCTATATAGAGTACATGTTTAAGAAACCCAGAAAAGAGCACCAACCATGTGAGGCTGGACAGAGCATCTCCAGAGACGGGGCCACGAAGCCGTTATGCTGTTTTTTTTTTTTTTTTTTTTTTCAATTACACTAGTTTAGCAGATATAACATATTTTTGAGTAGATGTACAAGAACATAGATGACTTGACCATGAAATTGAGCTGAGCTGATATTACATTCTTTGTAATATCGTTAGATGGATTCCACAGAATTCTGTTCCTTTTATTATTGTTGTTTCAATTATATTCTGTAGTTAATGGTTTTAAAAGATTGTAATTCATTAGTTAGTGGCAGTTTCAGTCTGTACTTGGCTGGCAGAGGGGCATAGCAGAGAGCAAGAACAAATGGGAAGAACAGCAGCAACAACGGCTGAGGCAAGCCTCGCTCCTCCTTATCTGCCCCAGGCTGTATAGCACTCACACCCATAATCCCTGCAGTACTCAGACCCATAATCCCTGCAGTACTCAGACCCATAATCCCTGCGGTACTCAGACCCATAATTCTAGCCTTAGATCATGAACTAATCACAAACTCTAGAACTGTGCCCCAATGACTTCATGAGGCTTTGAGGGGACAAAAACAAACAAACCATGACACTTTCTAACCAATGTGCTTGGAAAATTGGACTCCATATTGGAAAAATTGAACCTATCTCTTGCCATGCTGTACATTTAACTCAAACTGGATCAGAGATCTGTATATTAAAGCAGGAATGTTTAATAGGCTGGAAAATACAGATAACACACTTGAAGTCTTTCGTGTAGCAAAGACTTTAGGAACAAAACTCCATTATACAAGGACTATTACAGAGAATGAACAAGGATCACATCAAATTAAAAAGCTTTTATACAACCAAGGAAGCACCAAAAGAATGAAGAGACAACACACAGAATGGGAGTACATTTTTACATTTACTCCTCAAAGGACTAACATCTATCATATAAAGAACTCAAAAAACTCATACTCCTTCAAATTTAAAGACCCAATCCAAAAGTGGGTATATGAAATGAACAGACATTTCCCAATGAAAAAGGACAAACAGAAAATAAATGAATGAAAATGTGTGAAAACATCGCTGACCATTTAAGAAATGCAAATTAAGACAACATCAAGATTCCATCCCACCTCAGAAAAAATGGCTGCCATTAAGAAGTCATCAACAAACGCTGAAGGGTTGTGAGTAAAACAGAACTCTTCTTCACTCTTTGTGGGAATGTAAATTGATGCAACAGTTGGAAATCAGAATGGATATTTACTAAAGCTAGAGTTTCCATTTGACTCATCTGTTCCCCTTCTAAGAATCTTCTTGAAAGAGTTAAATGCCTTATACCACAGTGATCTACACATATCCTTGCTTATAGTAACACAATTTATGAAGAAAAATCTTGGGAACAGTTCCTATGTCCATCAGCAGATGAGTAGATAGAGCAAATGCGGTAGTTATATACAATAGAGTACTAGTGTACCATAAAGAAGAATAAGTTTAGGTCATTTTTAGAAAAAAATGAATGCACCTTAAGATCATAATCTTACATGAAATAAATTAGACACACAAGTTGAAACATTGCATTGTTTTCTGGTGAGGGAGACTCCACAGGTAAATAAGGAGCAAAATGGAGGACAGATATTGGAAGGAGGAAGGACATGTTCAAATGGAAATGAGAGCAAGAGATCAAGGAGTGGGGAGGAAGGGAAGGGAAGGGAAGGGAAGGGAAAAAGAAAGGAAGAGAATGGTATAAAAAAATGGAAACAAATCTTTTGTAAACGGGGAGGGGCAGAAAAGCTGAAGGGACATGAAGAGAATGGGTAAAAAAAGAATTAAAATATATTATGTACAGGTATAAATTCTCTATGATAAATATAATTATGTATGACAATTTTATTTATTTATTTATTTATTTATTTATTTATTTATTTATTTGGTACAGGGTCTCACCAAGCAGCTCAGACTCACAATAATCCTCTTAATTCAATCCTTCCCAGGGCTGGGATTACAGGTGTGCACCACCATAACTGGTTTAGTGGCTGTCACAGGGTACCCAGGGTTCTGGGGGCAGCATGGCATGCGGTTCTGGGGATTGAACCTAGTCCTTACATTGCCAGGGAGGGGCTTAGACGGCCAAGCTATCTCCCCAGCCCTACTAAACTTTTTATATTAAAAAAAAACAAACAAACAAAAAAAAAAAACAGCTCTGTTGTTTGGGTCTGTAGGAATGGTTATTCATCCATTCTACCTGACAAGTTATATCTAGAGAAAGACACACCTACGAAATGAGATACAAGTTATGTAACCATTGATGTTTCAGAGGGCTCATTTTAAAGACTCAGAGGAACTGGTTTTCATTTTGGAAGGCATTTGACTTATGGCACACCTTTTATTTTACCTACATTTTAATGGCCTTTGTGGACAGGCCTTTGTCATGTGAGTCTTGAAGAGTCTTCATTACAGCATGTCTCACTTTGCATAGATGCGCTAATGATCTCCTTCAGTTTTCTTGTTCAGGGCTTCATGTCTGCTGTTGGGCTAGGAATCTGTAAAGACCTTGAATAATCTGGAAGATTTTATTTTACTGAAGACTGGCGGTCTATTAGAGTTATGCTTGTGGTTTGAATACCACATGAATTAAAAATGTGAATAAAATATTTCTATAAAGTTATATGTCTCAGAAAACTTAGAGGAACTCATATAGATGGATATGATAAGATTTTTTTTTATATTTATGCTATAGCCTGGGGAGATAGCTCAGTGGAATAAGTGCTTGCCTGGCAAGCATAAGGTCCTGAGTTCCATCCCTGGTGCCACCAAAAAAAAAAAAAAAGTGAAATTATGCTGTAATGTTTTTGACACTATTTTCAATATGAATACAGTGTTTAAGATGAGCTACTGTTAGGAAATATCCTTTTACAGTTTCATTACATTATTATAGTATTTCCTGCCCTGTTTTCTGAAGCATTTTAGTCAGTCAGTTTTTTGGTCAGTGACCTGACAGAGCTTCAAGATTAGGTAACTACAAATGTGTGTATGAAATATACAGTATTTATCAACTCTAATTACTATTTTGGAATCTCTACAGAAAGAGAAAAATAAAATATATATTGTATGCAATATAAAATGAGATTTGTGTTTCACTTATTTTAAGAAATTGGGTCACAAAGTTATGGAGGTTAAATCTCAGGACATGCAGTGAAAAGACAGAAAACTAGGAGATCCTTTACTGTAGCTTCCTTCTGAGCACAAGTCTAAAGGAAGGAAAGACCAGTGATGAAGCACTCTCACATTCTCGTGGAGAGGGCACGTTTTTCATTTGCTTTTGTCTTTCATGTAGGAACAATGGATTAAATGGAGCCCAGTTAAAATGGGAAAGGATAATCTGCTTTGCTCAGTCCATTATCTCAGTTGTTAATCTCATGCAGGACCATTCTCACAGACTTACCCAGAATATTTCTTAACCAAAAATCTTGGCATTCAGTGGCTCAGTCAAACTGACACTTCAAATTAGGCATTGCACTAAATGTATATTTCTCTAAAGCATTTTATTTTGTCTTTCTATCATTCTTTTCTCTTTATCTTCTTCCATTTTGTAGACTTTGACTGTCTCTCTTCAGGGGCATGAATGCAATATATTAATCCAAATAAGGCATGAAGTAGAATGATATCGTATGGCTTTCAGCTGAAGTTGATCCATTTTGATGTCTCTGCCTAATGATTACAAACTTTTCCAATTTTAAAATAAAGAAATACTCCAGAGTGCATTTTGCATTGAATTCCAAAAATCTTACATAGATCATAGACTTAGCCTGCATGTTGGCCATTAGTTACCAAGCAATAATATTTATACCATATATCATTTATTTATGATAATGAATGTTTTATGTGAAGTGGAGGCACTATTGCTGTTTCCTGGCTTATCTCTCTGATTAAGTTTCCTGCAGGCTTCTCTGGAGTATGGGCATGACACAATTCAAGTGTGTAGGAATAGATATTTACGTCATGACTGCTATCCTACCTCAACCCGCTTATAATATTGCTCTTCAAAGAACTCCTTATATACCATTAAATAATTGAAGAGAAGTGTTGATTTATTTTCCTTTCTTTTATCTGTAAGGACCTTAAAGGGAGGAAGGTAAGAAGGGAAGCTGAATGTTGATTCTGTTAATAACTTTATGTTTCTTTACCATAGTTTGCTGAAGTAAGAAGCATAAGAGTTTTTTTTTTTTAATTTTTATTTTCTTTCTTTCTCAGCCAGCTGCTTGGGGGGAAGAGAGCACTCCAGAATGATCCTATTAGGCATTCACTTATTCTCAGCAGGCGTCAGGCCATCCTGCTGTATTGCTCACGTCTATGTAGCTAGAAATAAATGTTAGCATGGGAACGTGTGTGCCATATATTGGTAATACACCTTTATCAAGAAACCAATCATTAGGTAAGCCTTAGAGGAGAAAGCAAATAACAGAACCCTTTCTAGTATTATTTGCATTCTTTCTTCCAGAGAAAACATAAATGAACTCTTTCTTTCAGAATCATTTTTTGTATTTTAAGTAGAATAAAAAACAATAAAAATGATACAATATTTCAAAACAAGCCGAGAGCAAATTAACAGTGATTATTATTGCATATCGTTATATGCAGAGTCATGCAGATCACCAGATAGAGACACACAAAATACATCCAATAATTAGGCATTTACTGTTCCTTTCAATAAACTAATAGAATTCAGTAGTACAATTATCTTAGCTACCTTGGAAATATATTACAAATATATATACATATAATACTCATATTACATGTTACATATATTTGTATTTATTTCCCCTTCATTCTTTACTTTTGCCTTTCCCCCATCTCAGTTGGTCTTTCATTTTGAATAGTTTCTTTCTCCTTCACAATAACTATTACACTCTTAAAATTTTATTTATCTTTTAGGTGCTTATACTAGGGAGACAATATGATATTTTCCTATGGAGGTCTGGTTTATTTCACTTATTGATGTGCACGGCATTGCATAAAAATGTCACGTCTCGGTTATCCATGCCTCAGTTGGTGGCATTTGGATTGTCTCCGAATACTTTAGCATTTTCAACTGATCCAATATTCTCTCTCTCTCTCTCTCTCTCTCTCTCTCTCTCTCTCTCTCTCTCTCTCTCTCTCTCTCTCTTCTTTTTGTGGTACCAGGGATTGAATTCAGGACCTTGTGCTTGCCAGGCAAGCACTTATTCCACTGATCTATCTCCCCGGCCCAGTTGATCTAATATCCAAAACTACATTTTCTCTGTGCTGAGGAGTTGTTATTATATTTTGTGACACTTTAAAACTAACAATTTGCAACTAGGCCACAGGACAATGGAAACATCAATACTGGAGTTCATAATCTGTGTATTGCTACTGGCTTCTAAAATTCATTAAACTTCTTTAAATTTTTGCTTTTCCCTACTTAGAGTTTACCACACACATCTAATTTGTTCAAAATGTTATTTTTACTTTTATTTAGCTTTGTATAAAATTAGATCTACTCATGGTTCATATACCTAAAAATTTGCCTCTTCCCTAAAACTTTGGGGGATTTCACTTGTTTACTCATTCATTCACGTAACAATTATTTGCTAGTACCCCAATAATGATTTTGTCCTCAGTAGAAAAGTTGGACTGTTACTTCTTTTTTCTTCCTGTACTGTGTAAACTTCTCTCTGCTCCAACTGAGTGAAAAGCAGTAGGAAAAGCAACCACCTGATCAAACAAAGTCTCAAAGTTACATTTGTTGGTATTTTTTACTGTTATCTTACAAAGTTTCTTTCCTTATCTCAAATTAATTTTCCAAGATTTCTTTTGAAATTTTACTGCACTTTTGCTCTACATCTCCCAAAATCTGGGCTTGGAAGTTCTCTATATAGCCTTAAATTTTTGTTCTTACATTTTATGTCTCTCTGGAGAGTGAACATAGAAACTTTTTCCCCATTGAGTACAACAGACACCCAGAGTTTAGAGCTTGAGAGTTTAGCTCTCATTTTCCACCTATGGTTGTCTTGCTCCAAGGAAGACAGTCCTAGCAGAGGGACACAGCAGCTCCAACTTGCTCTATTAATGGAGACCAGGAATCAGAGAAAAGAGGGTGGAGCCGCAGCCAAGATCACACTGTTTTATTTACAGACCCCAGTTACCTGTCTTTTCTGATCAGGCCCTACCACTGATAGGACAGTCAATAGCTTATTTCACTGATAAATGT
Organism: Octodon degus; assembly: GCF_000260255.1. Classification (NCBI taxonomy): domain Eukaryota; kingdom Metazoa; phylum Chordata; class Mammalia; order Rodentia; family Octodontidae; genus Octodon; species Octodon degus. Next base: position 3,860,130 of record NW_004524658.1, read on the forward strand.
CTTCCTGTGATCTAGCCACTATCCAAAGGCCCACCTCTGAACACAGGCGGGGTTAGTGGAATATTCTGATCTAAATCATAACTCATTTGATAACTTCCTGTGTTAGTTTTTAAGGCTGCTATAACACAACCCCACAAATGGGGTAGGATAAAACAGCATAAATTTATTGTCTCACAGTCTTGGAGGCTATTAATCATATGATTTATATGTGTGTGTCTGTGTCCAATGACCCTTTCTTTATGAAAACACCTGTTGTATTGGAATAGGGACTCACCTCACTCCAAAATGTCCTAACCATCACAAATTACAACACTATTTCCATATAATCCATTTTTCAAGTGCTAGGAGTGAGAATTTCAACAAAAGAATTTTGTAGTTTACAGCTCAACCATTCCTCTTTATCAATTATAAGCAAAAGATAAATGGAGGAGGAAGACATTAATAAAATGAACTCCATGTCTACTCTTTATTATTCCTTCCAGATTTTCTTCTGTACTGAATTATATAGAACCAAATCTCTTTATAATTTTGAAAAGAAGCACATGGATATTCTTTAGGAGGTAAGAATATTAGTAATTATTTTAAAAACAGAATGCAGCTGAATGAGATTAAGATATTCATATATATGTATTATGTTCAATTTTATAATTTGCTTTAATGATTAAAATTTTTTGTTACATAAAACTTGTATTTTTTTTTCTTCAAAAGTTTACACATGTAAGTGTTTAGGAATTTGGTAGTGGTGCCCGAATGTCATGCTTATCTAATTATTTTGCTTAATTTTCATGATTCTAGAAGTTACAGGGTGGGGAAATTTTTTAGAAAACTTGAGGACACATATTTCCTTTATTGGTTTGATGTCTGTTGGAAACTGGTTATTGAGACAGCAAACACTGCTACAAATGATTGCCTTTTGTTAATCCCAACATCAGGCAAATATAACTTTTCTGTGTTTTAATATTGAGTTTAGTTATTGAGTTAGAAAAAAAGGATTTATTTTCTTTTGACTTGCTTGTAATTCTACACTACAGAACTACAAGGTTTACTTTTAGTAGGAATTAAAGGTAATTTACCTTTAATTTTAAGCTTATCAATATCTACATATCTATTATCTCTTCCATCAGCTGCATAGTTTAGTATGAAGTCATTATTAAATGCTATTCTTTATAAATGTAGAAATAATTTTATATAACTGTCAAACTTAGATTTACATGGAATCCCACAGACTACTGAGAGAGAGAGGAAGAGAGAGATGGAGGGCTAGTGGGGAGAGAGAGAGGGAGAGAGAGAATTACTGTTCATGTCTTTTACTAATATCCTGAAGACATATACTTCTCCACGAATTCCTTCCTTGCTGTTGTACACATCTAAATTTGTTGCATGTCAGGATCTGCCATTATGCTGCACTTACTTATGACTATGAAGCAGTGGTGATGAACCTAAGGCATGTGTAACATAGTTTGAACCACTGAGAGCACTAAAACAGGGGCTGGGGAGATGGCTCAGTGGAATAAGTGCTTCCCTGGCAAGCGCAAGGGTCTGAGTTCAATCCCTGGTTCCGCCAAAAATAAACAAATATATAAATAAATAAAATTTTTAAAAAAGAAAGCACCAAAATGTTTACCCTCACTGCTGTAAATTATTTCACTCTTGCTGGTACTTACCCTAGTTATAATCTTCCTATTAAAAAAAAGGAAGTGTACTAGATTCTCATGAACAAAGTTATAGTACAGGGGAATTTCTGATTTTGCTGTAAATGGTTAAAAATCTGGCTTGGTGAAACTGTCCTACTAATTGGTTTTGAAACTGTCTCATTGCTATTTGTTTCTCAATAAAATTATTTTTTAAAAAGTCTGGCTGGGACTATTTTAATGGAAAAGCATTCTGGATTATTGGAAACAAACTGGTAGTAGCTGTTGCTCATTGTTTGCCAAGACTATGGTGTTGGAAAGTATGTTTATTTTTGGAAGCAGATCGACAATTCTTTCCAGTTCTTCCAGGTACATCGGTTACACTATATCTTCAGAGTCTGCAGGATTTCCTGAAGATGAGATGTCTCCGGAGTGCGGCACCTTCTGAGTGGTCAGCCATACATGGCTTCTCTAGGGCTTTGGGGTCTGTTATTTGCACCTTGAATTGTACTAGTAAAACTAGGGAATGCATGTTGTAATATTTCAAAAGGTTTTCTGTAAGCCCAAGAAGACCAAAAAACATTGTTAGACTTATCCCATAACACAAAACTCTACCTTCACCCCCACCAGAAAAACAATAGATTCTGTAACGAACCTCAGATTTCTCCTTTTCTTTTCAGCTTTTAAGATTTGCATAATAAAGCATCTGACTTAAACACCGAATGTGTGTTCCTGATTTCTGTATTTCTTTGTTTATTTGCTCAATTCATACAGCGCCTTTGACGGAAGGTCTAGCGCACTTCCCTCAGGTCGACTCCTTCCCCACCTTTTTAGAATTGATCGCCTGAGATGTAATCTGTGAATCACCCCAGTGACTCCTTATAAGCTCCCACTAGCATCCTACACTGGCTGCTCATGTCAGAAGCACAGAAGCTACAGCGTGTCAGATCCCTGCAATGCCAGCTCTCAGCCGAGAAAGACATTCATCAATGTCTTATTGCAACTGATGCCCACTTTGGGAATTTTGTTGTTGTAAAATTGTGGCCAGGAGACTAATAAAAATAACTGCACATACACAAAAAAGTACAATCGGTTGCTATTTTTGTCCCTTTTTATTTTCATCAAAGAATAATTTAGCAGGAAACATGCATTGTGTTACTTCAGAGATGCTAGTGATAAAAGCCACACCAATTTTCAAGGAGATAGTGGATCTGATTGGAAGAAAAGGAAAATATCCAAGTCAGAAATCTAGGACAAGGAGAGTGATGACCAAGCCAGGGCAGGTCTTCCTGGTCAAATGTGACTTTTCTGATAAGCATAGTTTTCTCTGAAGCCCCTCAGTTCAAAAAAAGGAAGAAGGATGGAAACTGCTTTAGTTAATTGTCAGCTCACACCTTTCTTTAATGAGTTTCCTAGAAGTTTATGGTTAAGTTACCCTGGTGACTCAGGTAGGGTTTCCCTCCACTCCAGCTGAGACTGTCAGAATAGGAAAATGAGATCCACCTTCTGATTAATGAAAATAATAATTATGTACAGATGAAAGGGAACAGAGAAAGCAAAGAGCTTCCATGTTACTTTAAACAAAGAAGAGTTAAGGCCTTATCTTAACTATGCATTGGCACTGCAATGCGAAATGGTCATGCAAAATTAATTTTTAATGTGTTCAATTTATATTAAAAATTTCTGCAAGTGTGTGAATTTTTTTTCCAAGGCTGGAGTGCTACTTCATTTACAATATTCCCTGAAGGTGTTTTTTTTTAAAGAGACTCTTAAACTGAAGCCATTTTAAGGGTTTTATGAGACATTATGTGAGCTTTTCATATGCAAGTTAGTCGTTAAGTACCAGATATTATATTCTGTAATATGCTTAAGTGATATTAGAGGCTGTATATAGCCTGCAGTAATGGCTATTGCTGCTTTTTTAATTTATCAAGAAAATGTTGCTTAAATAAGGAGCAAATCAATGCTGGGTTGTACAAAATATAAATGTAAGAAAGTAGCAGTATTTTTTATGTACTTGCCTCTTCCAGCTCCATTGGAAGGGAAAAATACAACCTCCTTTCAGGATTTGTATTGACAGAAATTGTAAAAAAAAAAAAATTAAATAAGATAAAATAGCGTGTTCCCACTTGAGAGCCGCTAAGAGTACACCGAATGATACTGAACAATAGATGCCCATCGCTGCTCCTTGCTTCTGCGTGGGTATGAAGATGAATTTCATGCCCTCGACTGGTAGTTTTTGCATGCTTTGTGGCACTCAGGGAAGGTAAAATCTCTGTCTGGATTCCAACCAGTGAAGGTTTTGACTATCCTGCCTGCAAAAGGAAATATTTTTATTAAACAGCATTCACTAGTCAGTCTTTGAAAAGTGTAGATAAAGCCCCCATCTTGTGAGTAAAATTGGCTTAAAAAATTAAAGACAGATTCTTGTGCAATATTTTTCCCACCCTGCAATCCACCACCACCTTTCTCATAAGGGGATAATTGTGTGAACATTTAGTCCTTTAACACGGTTCCAAGCTGAAGGTTTTTTTTGACGAGAAATAAGACAGGATTACTTTTTGATAAACTATGTATTGTATTCAGGGGCTTATCATTGTGGATATAGGAATTCAGCCTCAAAATCATTCTCCATTATACATTAAATGTTTCTATATATCAATTTTCTATATCTATATGGAAATGATTTCTATAAATCCTTGTGAATTATTTATATATACGTACATTCTATATACTGTTTAGAATAAAAAGACTGAAAACCAAAAGATAAACTCCCCAAAAAACCTAACCTTGAAATAGTAAATAACCCTTAACAAAATGAATGTGGAAACACGGATCTTATTATCTACATTTTCACATTAAAAGCAAGTAATTCCTTAGATGGAATTGTACCTGGAATTTAAATTTTTGACATGCATGATTCTGTGGATATAGTGTTTGCCATTAGCTTTCCATCCTTTTTACTTTATTTTATTTTATTATTTTTACTTTTTGGTACAGGGTCTCACTACATAGCTCAAACTCATGGTGATCATCCTGTCTCAGCCTCACCAGTACTGGGATTATAGGTGTGTGCCACCATGCTCAGTTTCAGGATGTCTTGGCATGCAGTGCTGGGGGCTGAAACTCAGGACCTGGCACTTGTCAGACAGGTGCTGAGACCACTGAGTTATCTCCCCAGCCCTAGCTTCCCATTCTTAAAAGATAATGTTAAAAATCTACCTTAAGTGGGCTGCCCTGATAGCTCAGCAGACGGAAGTGCCTGCTTAGGCAGAGCGCAGCAGCTGGTGTTTGGTCCCTGCACGCTGTGCCAGCCCTGCCTCTGGGACACGCTGAGACAGCATTTGAGACTGGTGTGGTGGCATGCAACTGTAACCTTCATGCTTGGGAGGCTGAAAACAGGTGGATCATTACGAGTCGGATCTACGTAGTGAGACCCTGAACACCCTGTAGACTCTGCCCTAAATACCGGAAAAAAAAATCTACCCTAAGAGGTCTAAGCCTTGTAATCAACTCAAATTTTAAAAGAACCAAACAAAAACAATTAGCTTTCCTAATGAAAAAGGAGACAGGTCGCAACTTAATATTCAGTGACTAATTTCTCCTACTTTGATATACAGCCTCCAGCAGGAAATTGTTTTATTAAACATGCACTGATATCAATGTTTATGCAACAGGTGTCTTAAGTGTCACCGATGTACTGCGGAAGATTTACATATCGAAGTCTCATTTACTCAGAATACAAAAAAAAAAAAAAAAAAAAAGGAAAATTGGATTTTTTGACAATGTTTTGTGAGATAAATAATAAGAAAATAAGCCAATACACAAGAGCACCTTCAGAGAATATTACAGACTCAGTATTAATATGTGTAGAACTTTCATTTCTAAAATATATATGAACTATTATTTATTAATTCCCATAGCCATTTTTCAAATATTTGTCACATCTTAACTTTACTTCTGAGATGATGCTCTGGATTCTGAAACACTCTTCAAAAATCAACACCACTACCCCCATTAAAAAAGGTAAACTGGATTCACTATCATTTTAATGACCGCCATATTTTTCTTTTATTAATTCTCAAGCAATGATCCTAAAATGTTTTTTAGAATAGACATCTCTATCAGAAAATCAGAGTGAAAAAATAAGTGAGGCAATGCTGTGGGCAGCACTTTGCTCAGATTGTTGCTGTTATTTTCCATCTTTCATGGAATTTCACCCTATTAACTAACTCTTCTTATTGTCAGTATTATATTTTTATGTCAACACTGGCAGGAAGAGTTTTCCATTTGCAACCCCGTCAAGCTGTCTAATCGGTGTATTCACAAGTTTCCTTGTCCCCTCGGGTCCCAGTAAACCCAAAGCTGCGCACTGAGAATGAAGACAGTATTCCAGCCCAGCTCTCCGCCTTCCTCAGCCAGCTGCAGATCTCGCTCCTTGGTTTTCCACTCTGCTTCATGATTAAATATATTTAAAATCAGAATCATCTCTTCCATTTGCCTTCCCTCTCCCAGCTGCTCATTCCCACCCGATCCTACTTTTGGAGTCAGATTTAAAACGAATATTTAAAATCAAAATCATCTTTTGTTTCTCTGCGCTAGCCTAGCAGCTGCAGATTTGTACTCTTGGTACTGTCCTCACCAAAGTGTTTCTCAAAAAAATTATGTGAAGGTTTTCTTTTTCATTTCCAAACTGCTAGAACTCTCATGAACCTCTTTTTATCTTGTTTCCTGTTCTAAAATACTGAGAATATGATCTTTCCTGAAGTTGTGTGAAATTGTAATGTGTGTGTATCAGGGATTAAGTTTGCTTTAAATTCATTTATATTGGTAAAAAGTAGCAAAAAGCACCATGTACACCTTTCATTCTTTAGAATCTTTTCAAACAGATGTGTGTACTGTACATTTTTATCAAAGTAAGAAAAGAAAACTAAAGAGTTTAGTTCTATTTATTTAATTCAGTTCTTAAAATAAGAGTTCTGATGGAATATGGAGAAAAAAGCAAGTAAAGTTTTTCTGGCAGAGAGTTTATTTATTTAGCAACAGCGATACAGTTGCTTACACGATCCACGAATGTTTTATCTCTTTTTCCGTAGCACCTGTCCCTGAGTGAATAGAACCACATCTGTCTCGTCTTGGCATAACAAGTACACATCTACATCTGTGAATGATGATTCCAGTTTTGAAGGAAGCAGTGTATACTTTTGCACTCCTGCAGTCTGGTGAAAAAAAATGCACAATAGATTTTGTGTCTTGCAGGAAGTCTTCTATGTAGTGAATAGAAAGTTTGGAACCAGTACAAAAATAAGGAATTCACAATTTAGGAAAGCCATGATTTTTATGTACATCTATATATGCATATTTCCATGTATATTTATTATAAGTAGATATACAAGCATATTTATTATCAGAACATATCATAAAGAATGGATTTCCTTAGCAAAAGGTATAATTTATTTTACTATTATTATTATTTTAAATGTGTTTCGTACAGGGTCTCACAGCTCGGACTCATAGTGATCATCCTGCTTTCAGCTTCCCCAGTGCTGGGATTACAGGTGTGCGCTCCCAAACCAGGTCTCTGTGGTTGGCTCAGCACGCCCCCAGCCGGACCAGTGCAGCATTTGGTACTCTGGATCGAACCTGGTCCCTGTGGTTCCTAAGCAGGCACTTAGTCTGAGGAGTTATCTTGCTGGCCCAAACGGTAAAATTTAGAAAAGAAAATCATGTGAAGATTTCAAGCTCATAAATTGGTATTGCTTTGCATATTGCTTTTGAAATATTTTCTGAAGGAACGAGATTAATTTTAGGTGAGGAATAATTCAAGGTCTTAATTGATACCAATTAGAGCTACTGATTGTGATAATGTAGGGCATTTTGCATTTTGCACACTTCAATTTTAATACAAATAGCTGATCTCTATGCAGAATCCTCTACTAACTAATGAATGGGGTGAGGGTGGGTGGAAGATCCTGAAAAATATAGCTGCAGAGCTGAAGATACAGATCTAAAGATATAAAGCTTCCTCCCTGCAAAACTATCCTAATTACTGTGACCTCTACGTGAGACCAGGAAGCGACGCATCACCTGCTTTCTTTTTCACTCTCTTCTCCCCACGAGCTCCAATCTCCTAGTCCTCCTCCACTTCTCATGACTGTCCTCCAATCTTGTTGTGATTCACCATCATTTCCTGTCTGCATTCTGGAAAAGCCTCCAAGCTCACCTCCTGGCCTCAATGCTCGCTTCCCGCCAATGTTTGCTCCCTCTGAAACCAGAGAGAACATTCCCGACCTCACCTCTGATCTCTGGCTTCTCTGCTTAAAGCTTTTAACAGCTCTCTACTGTCCTCCCTGGGAAGCCCGCACTCCGCCCTTCATTGCTGTTCATAAGGGCTTCACAAATTGTCACTGCGCAGCTCCGCTCCCTTAAATCTTGTAGCCTCCCCCACGTGTCCCTCCACAAGATCTTCAACCCTTGAATTATTTTCAGTTCTTAAAACTTGTCTTATATTATCACTTGTTCTTTCTCCCTGCTTCTTTCTTCAAGCTTTTTACTGTTCTTTCTTGTATCAAGAACAGCTTCTATTTTCACTCTATATCTGCCAACCATTCACTTAGTGTAACGGACAAAAAGCAAGTGGGTTCGAGTGGAGCTCTCTAAAAAGCAAGAAACAAGGGGTCGTACAAAGCATGCACTTCAACTTCACGACCTTCTCATTTCCTTATATAGATGCTGTACCTACTTATTCTGGGCAATCCAATGGCTTAAGCACCAAGAGTATATATTACAATTTCTGTTAACACGTTATGTAGTACTCTTACAAAAACTGACCCTATTGAAATAGTATGCTCGTATATAAAATAGAATGGAGACCCAGCATGTTCAGGACACATCCAACGGTTTTGTGCTTGATGGGAAGATGGAAGGTAATTCCTTTCAAAACTTATCCTATGACAACTTATTTTATTTGTTCTTTCATCTTTCATCTGTGACTGTGTGCTGACTTTTATTATAATTTTCTTCAAACAAAAACAAATGTATGGAAAAATCACATCTGTGACTTCAGGTTAAATATACTTGCTCAGCTCACCCCTGCATTGCAGTTGCAATTTCATCCAGTTCTTATCAACAGTAAAACTTAACAGCAATCATTTCAATTTTGTTCTGCAAATTGTATAAGTATAAAAGTTAGAATTAACAGAAAATCATCCTTTCATAAAACATGACTTCACAATATTGTTTGTCCACTAATAAAATAGCCAGGTTTTACTCTAATACTGATAGAAGCAGCTGAGACTATTAAATATACTCCTTCAAGGGCCAGCCAGAGAGCTCAGTGGCCTAAAGCACCTGCTTCGGCAGAGCACAGTGGGTTCTATCCCTGGAGAGCTCTGCCGACCCCACCCGTCCTATGAGCTGAGAGTGATTGAGACTGGGTGTGGTGGCCAGGGAGATGGCTCATTGGAATAAGCGCTTCCCTTGTAAGCGCATGGGCCTCATTTCCATCCCGGGTTCCGTGCCCTTTTTGGAAGGTCTGGTGATGAAAGAAACAGTGATGTCTTTAAAGGGGCCGGGGAGATGGCTCAGTAGAATAAGTGCTTCCCTAGCAAGCTCAGGGACCTGAGTTCAATCCCTGGTTCTGCAAAAAAAAAGAAAGAAAGAAAAAGAAAAAAAAAGAAAAAAAAAGACTGGTCGTGGTGGCGCACTCCTGTAATCCCAGCACTTGGGAGGCTGAAAACGCGAGAATCACTACAAGGCCCATCTATGTCATGAGACCCAGTACACCCTGTAGACCCTGTCCTAAATTCATAAAAAAA
>NW_004524658.1:3869677-3877541 GCF_000260255.1 Octodon degus
TCAGGTACTTCAAAAACCGTCCTAGTTACCAGCTCCCAGAACTTCACATGTCTTGTATTTATGCATCCGAGCTGTACTGTTCCTTCTTCTCTAAGGTCTGTTTATTTTTTCTTGCTCACTCCAAAATGAGAAGAGAGAAAAACTGCTTACCTAGAATATATCTGTTCTTATTCTTAAAGTAAAAAAAAAAAAAAAAAAAAGTAAAAATAATAAAGTTCTGGTTTTGTTTTACATACCTGTGTTCCAGAGTACACGGGGATGTTTAAGGGAAGCCTGTGGTTCTGAATTAGGCTGGCTTCGTGTCTGTGCCAGGAGCGCCGCTGGGCCTGGGCCTGGCCCCGAGGCTGCCCTGCGCTCTGCTAGCCTGCCGCAGGACCTCCGTCCTGCCCGCCCCTGCACACTGTGCCGCCTTCCTGGGGCTGGTCACGGCCCGCCTGCACGCAGCGCGGTGCTGCCCGTGGGCACCGGCGTGGCCTTCCAGGGGACTGTTTTTCGTCTGAAGGAGAGAAGAGCAAACTGAATAATTTACCAACACTTCCGGGGATGTCACACCTTTCCTTTCCTCTCCTGTCTGCCCCGCCCAGCTGCCATCTGTTTTCCTAAGAACCCCGGGCTGTCTAGGCTTGATGGTGCACCCTGCCTTCACAGGCAGAAAGACGAGTTGGGCTAGAAACCTGTAGTCCCTTCTGTATCCGTAGTGGGTCCCGCGCCCTGCGTTTTGTTGGTGCCAGCCATTTTGTACATGCACAGTAAGAACTTTGGTCTTGCTTGCTATTCTTCCCCAAATAATTAATTTTTAAAAATCAATCAAGAGGTTTATATCTTGTCTATTATTTATTGAGTTCATCTCACACCTTTAGATGAATATAAAGACTATTTTATAGAGGGCTTATTAGGCACCCAAGAGACTAGAAGTGTTGATTCAATATTTACCTTACTTTTCAAAATATTTCACTTCATCCATTTTAATGTTCAATTGAGTTTAAATTTATATACTTAACAATGTATTACCAAGAATACAAGCTAGAAGGATTTTTATCTGGTGGATATTTTTATTTCTAAGTTTAGATATGCCTATCGCTTATGAGTCTCTTAGAGGTGTCAGCTGTTGCTTGCTTCTATGTTCAAAGCTAAGATTATTACATAAAATAGTCAGAAATAAATTCCACAGTAATGAACAGTGACCATTCAGAAGTGTCAGCTGAGATTTTGGCTCATTTCTTTAATGGTCAGTATAATTTTAGTTCTGAGAAGAAAAGAAGCCCTCTTATTAGGAAACACAACAAATCATATACACCCTTTTTAGGGATTTTTTTAAAACCTCAAGTAGATCTATTGCAATTATTTTAATCAAAATTATTAAATATTTTCAAACAGAGAATTAAGTTGTGAAGTTTTCTTTAATAAATGTTAAATTGAGTAAATTTTTGACAGTTTGAATATTGCTAAAAATTTTAAATTGCTGTCATGGAGTTCAATATTCAGAGCCATAAAAGCAGCACAATTTTTAATAGCTAGATCTGGGAAGCAACCCAAATGCCCATCAACTGGGGAGTGAATAAAAAAAAGATGTGGTCTTTTTATATATACAATGGAGTACTACTTAGCCATAAAAAAGAATTAAGAGGAGACCTTTACAGGTAAATGAACGCAATTTGAGATCACAGTCATAAGTGAAATAAAGCAGACACACATATGTGAACATTGTGTTGACTCCCTAGTGAGAGCGTCAGTGAATAGTTGTTTGAGCAAAACTAAGATGTACTTTGAAAATTTTAATACATGTTTGTTTTAATTGTATCTGAACTTAAAAAAGATGTTTAAAAAAAGAACTTAAAATAAGAATTAAATTGTGATTCTTAGTTAAAGCAAGAAAATATCATGAAATTCTAAAACTCAAATGAAGTAAAGTCATCCTAATTGTTTGTGACCTTTACCTCATCTTCATTTCATATTATATGTGCCAACAGCATTGGAAGAAATAATGTATATCTATGAGGGCACCTGATGACGTATTTATAGAGTAGTCAGCATTAGAGTGAAATTTCTAGTCATAGTGCAGTGTGACATTTGCTAGAAATATTCTGCCATTTTCCTTTATTGACACAGATTCTTAGATTTGAAAGCCATTGTCGACATAGCTGAACTCTTCTGACACTCAGTGTGTGACTTTTACTTGTTTAGTCACTTTTTACATCTCTGTTTCTTCCTCTGTAAGTGGAACTAAGACTAAGTGTATTTTTATTAAATCCAAAATTAGCAAATCAATATGCACCAACCTAGATCTGATCTGAAGCCTGCTTGGAGAATAGTACAGGAAATAGAAACGGTTCTACATTTTTCCTGTGTTATAAAAGAAAACAATGCTACTAACAACAAAAGCAAAGAAGACTAAGCAGGAGAGACTACGTGGCACGCAGAGCCTGAACAGTCGCCAGGGAGCCATTACAGAAGCATTTTCCCATCGATACATATTATGGAATTATTCCAAATATGAAAGGAGATAGTGTATATAGAATGTTTGACAAGAGATCAGGCATATAGAAAATTCCTTCTGGTAACAGTAGTAATGAAGTGATACTCTCCTTTTAATGGATACCTTAATTACCAAAGCCCTATGTAACTTGTTTCTCACACAGTCTCATTGTGAGGATGGATATCTTGTAGTAGATAAAAGTAGGAGGTGTCCTTTTATTTTCATGGAAGGTCATTAAAGTGTCTACTGTTTGAAAATGCATACTTTTGAGTTATTTTTATTATATGAATGCATACTTTAAAATATGTTTAATGTAACTCTGATCTGCAAAGCTGTAAAAGGGGTTCAAGGAAATTCTGGAAATGAGTTCATAAAATCAAAGATATATGAAAATGAATTCACCTGTTCTTTCTCTTTGTGCATGTGTACTAATTTGATGCCCCTTACAGGACAGTTTTTAGCTGGGAGTGGGGGCACACACCTATAAGCCCGGCACTGGTGAGAATGAGGCAAGAGGATTGCTGTTAAGTTCTAGGCCAGCAGAGTCCATAGTGAGTTCAAGATTAGCCTGGGCTACATAGTGAGACTTGGTCTCACAAAACCAAAAACCAAACAAAACAAATTTTAGTCACTGAATTTCTTCTCTTTTGAAAAAAAAAAATTGGACAGAGTAGTGATTTTTCAAAGTGGAAGGGGGAGTTGTTTGGGAAGACATAAAAAGTTTATTGTTTTGTTTTATCTTCAGAGAATGCAGAACATTAAAGCTCATCCCTTCTAAATGCTCTGATGCTCTGGCGAACTTACAGGAATTCATCACAAACCCAGATTCATCCTAGCAAATAGCTCTCCTTTCCTTATATTAGACACAGTAACATGATTACATTAAATCCATTAAAATAAACTTTTGTTAGCATTTTGTAGAGTGAAATCCTGTGGATCCCAGCCACTGAATGGCTTTTTGGAAATGGCACAATGACAGAGCTTACCAAGGTGAAACAGATTATAAGAACCTGTGCAGGCCATGGTCTTGTTTAGGTGCAAACTTAAATGCACCTAAACATGAAGAAAAAAGGTTGAAAATTCATGACTCTGTTTCTTTCTCGCTCTCACATACTTTGTCATATTCTCTCTCTCTCTCTCTCTCTCTCTCTCTCTCTCTCTCTCTCTCTCATAAATAAATAAAGTGGAAAAACCATCTGGGGTTCAAGTGGAATGAAACAATCTTAAAAATGAACCTGATTAGGTAAAGCAGTAACAGAACTTATAAAGACCACGGATGGATAAAAATGAAATAGGCCATGCATTCCCTACCAAATTCCTTTGCTAATAGGATTTCAGTGTTTTTGCTAGTGTTTTCATTTTTTTCCACATCCCTATTGCCAAGCCACAGGATCTTGAAGCCTTCACTGAAAAGAATGATCACAAATCTATGAATGTGTTAGATTTACACTAATATTAAATGGCATCCATTAGGACCTTTATTAAAGGACTAATCCATCATGGAAAGAAAAATGATGATGGATGTCTACATTTTCAACAAAATGGAGAAAATCATCCCACTCTTCTTTGATTTTAGAGTTGTACCATTCCTAAAAATGACCAGTCAAGTTAAGGTTAACCTTAGGCAGAATGAGAGGACGCTAGAGAAGGTCATGCAGGCAGGGATAATGTCCCAAAGGTAAATAAGCCGAGGAATGAGATGTTCATGATGGTCCTAGAGGGGCTCTTCAGAAGGACTATAGGAAGCACCTATGCTAGTAAGTTACCATGTAAGGTCAGTGTCTCCTAATGACTCCTAACTTTGAAATAACAAAACTCTGTTCTTAAATCTATTTTGCCAAACTGTACCTGTAGCTGCTGAATTTCCACAGATGCGAAGCTTAATGGCACATGTGTTTGTGTTAGTTGTCAGGACTTGAGTTAACACCTCCCAGAACCTGATTTGCAGTCACAGCACCAGTCTTAAGAGGTCCCTTGGTGAAGTTCTGGGTTAAGGACATTTTGAGATAGCTCATCTTATTAGTCAATAACACTTCTCTTCATCTTTAAAGCAAAATTTGAATAGGTAAGTAGTTCAGTTGAAGTGCTCTAAGGGGGGATTAATTATGGAAAGTATTTATTTTTTTTTAAAGTAGTACAAAAAGACACACTACCATGAATCCTTCGAAGTATAGAATTTCCCTTGCTTCTCTTTACAAATATAGCCATCTAATTTTTCTTACCATTTTCTAAACCAGTTCAAAAATTTCTCTTTGTGCAGCATCTTCACTTGGCCTTCTTATCTCCTCTGATGTCTTCAATTGATATAAAATGTTTTCCTGTCATGATTGTTTTGGCTTTGGGGAAGAGTCAGATGTTAAGACTCTACCAGATCTGGTGAATATCATAGGTGAGGATCTAACATCTTTCCATGCCTGTGTTTCTGCTGGAAGTTATTCATTAGCAATATTCACCATATGTTTTGATCATCCCTCCTAAAGAGCTCATTTAAGAGGACTTCTAGAATTTCTTTAGTAAGTATCAAAACCAATGGGATAAGTGTTTGAAATGGTGATCATTTTGTGGGTGATTATTGGTAGTGTATCTTTTACTGTAGATCATTTTCAAAACTTAAAGTTTTACCGTATGCTTTGATCATCCCTTATATTCTGTGATTTAACTTGGCATCTTGAATCTTTATTTTTATCTTTGATGTCGTACTCTCATAATCTGGCAGTCATAAATTGCTGTGATCTAGAAGTTTCCACAAGACAGCCTCAACTTTTAGAATACAACTTTATGGTACTTCCACTGACATAAACAAACTGATGGAGATTTAGAAGCACCAAAGGGACAAAAAGATGGCAAGTGGTCTCTATCCAAGATTTAAGTTCTGCTCCATTAAATGGAAATGTTCAAGATTCAGTAGGTTTGTAAACCTACTGATACTCTCCAAGATTATCAAAATAGATTGCTTGTGTTTAAAGACAATTCCAAAGAAATGCCAGCTTCATCAAATATTGCAGCAAAATGAGCAGGATAACACACTCCTTTTGCGGGATGGGGCAAGCATTCGTAATCACAGCACTCGGTGAGCCTGAAGCTGGAGGAGAACAAGTTTGAGCTCAGTTTGGCAACTCAGTGAGACTTTGACTCAAAAGAATGTAAAAATTAGTGTTGGGAATATAGCTCAGTGCAAAGGCCCTGGGATCATCACCCAGTATGGGGGAAAGTGGAATGTAGCCAAAAAAGAAAAAAAAAATAGAAAATCCACCTTAGCCCTTCTTAAAAATCTGAAATTTGCATCCAGGGAAACCTCAGAGCTTTTTCTATGAAAATAAGTACTTTGGGTTATGTTTTTAAGTTATTTTAACAAGTATGCAACTTTTGCAATGCAATCAAACTTTATGCTGCTAAATATTGAGTTGTTTTGCTCTTAAATATTCACATTTCCTACTACTTCAAAATGTAAAACAGGTAAGAAGCTGTTGTGCTAGAATATGGACATCTATGAAATACTCATGGAGATGAAGGCACTTGGAGA
Organism: Octodon degus; assembly: GCF_000260255.1. Classification (NCBI taxonomy): domain Eukaryota; kingdom Metazoa; phylum Chordata; class Mammalia; order Rodentia; family Octodontidae; genus Octodon; species Octodon degus. The sequence continues at coordinate 3,875,677 of NW_004524658.1, forward strand.
AGTGCTTCTAATTTTTAAAAAATGTTCTGAGGTTACAATGCCATATACTGTTTGGTGACTGGTATTGTCCCAAAGCAGTAAGTAAGGCTCAGCACTGTGTCTATGGACTGTGTGTCTTCAGTTCCCAATAAATACTAGTTGAAAACTGGTGTAATCTTTTTATATAAACTGCATAAAAGTTTCTGCCTGTTAAAAGGCTGAGGTTTAAAATGTGATCAAGTGTTTTAAAAATAGGCAGATTGATTTTGGTATATTTCCTAATATGGTTAATGTGATACGATAGGTTATGAGTTTCTAAGGAACTATCCCAGAAAAAAGGAGAGAAATGAAGCAAAAAAGTAAAATTTATTTGTTGTTTGTGAGGCAGACTCTCAGCTAATCACTATGTACTTTATTGTGCTCAATAATGATACTGACTGTGAGATAAATACCACTTTTCAACTTATCAAAGAGAGAAAATTTTAACTTAGTAATGCCCTAAAGATTTTGTGGTTGCATCATCGGTCATTTGAGAAATGCAAATTAAAACAACACTGAGATTCCATCTCACTCCAGAAAGAATGGCTAGCATCAGGACATCAGCCAATAACAAATGCTGTGGAGAAAAGGAAACTTTTCTAGAGTATTGGTGGGAGCGTAGACTGGTACAAAAACTATGGAAATCAGTGTAGAGGTTCCTTAAAATGCTAGGACTGGAGAGCCAGTTATTACCCTCCTGGAATATTTTTCTGGAAGACTGAAAACCTTATACCACAATGATATATGTGCACCCATGTTTATAGCAGTATAATTTGTCATAGCTAAATCCTGAAAACAACCCAGATGCCCATCATCTGAAGAATGGATAAAGAAGATGTTGTATTTTTACTCAATAGGGTATTATTCTTCTATAAAGCAGGATAAATTTGAGTCTTTTGTTGGTAAATGTATATAACTAGAGAACATACTTTTAAGTGAAATAAATCAGACCTGCATGTACAAACATTGTATTGTCTCCTTAGTGTGAGAACCTGAAAGAGAAAAATGAAGTCTAAAGTATACAGTAGATACTGGGAAAAAGAAATAAACTTATTCAAAAAGAAAGAGCTACTGAGTTGAGGAGGACAGGAGGGGGGAAGAGATTCATCTATATATGTACTGTACATTTCTGCTGATCTGTGGAAAGAAGCAGTTAATGCCTTAATTTGCTTCATCTCTTTTTTCAATTGTTTGCTCTTTTCTTAATTTCTTTTTTTTTCTGTATTTTAGGGAAGGGTCTGCAGAATGTTCAGGGTCTCACTACTAGATTGGACTCATAGTGATCCTTCTTTTTACAGCCTCCCAAGTGCTGGGATTATAGGTGTGTGCCACCGTGCCCAGCCTTATTCACCATCTGTGCATGCCCTGGGGGCCTGGCCAGCATGGCAGGCCCTGGGACAGAACCCCTGACCCCTGCACCTGCTTACAGGTGCTTTAATCTACTGAACTATTTGGCTGGTCCAACAACTGAGCTAACTGGCAGACCTCCCTTAATTTCTTATATATTTCTTTCTTTTATTTTTCTTCTTCCAATTTTACATGCATATATCTGCTAATGAGAATAACTGGTTGGTTGGGGCCGGGGAGATGGCTCAGTAGAAAAAGTGCTTCCCTGGCAAGCACAAGGGCCTGAGTTCAATCCCCAGTTCCACAAAAGAAAAAAAAAAAAAAAAAGAATAACTGGTTGGAAGACAACAATATGTATTATAAAAAATACTGTGAAATCCACATTACTTTGTTAAGCACAATTCTGTATCACTGGTAATTTTTCTCTTTTAATTCTAATTTGTACTCTCTTTAAAAAAAATTTAAAAAACTATGTTGTTGCTAATTATCAGAAGTAGATA
>NW_004524658.1:3877641-3878547 GCF_000260255.1 Octodon degus
TAGTTCAGATGTTATTAATTCAAGGATTTCTTTTCTCATTTCCAATCTGAGTCTTCTATATCTTTCTGCAGCTGTTTCTTTATTTCAGAAGCTGCTGATTCATTGCTTTCAGCTGTGATTTCCAATTTTTTCTGTGTTAGTGTCCTCTCTACTTGTTACAGGTGGGCTTGGGTTCTGAGGTTTCATTTTGTTCCTTCTCATCATTTTGTGTAGCACTGTCTTCTGATCTTTGTTTTAGATCTTTGCTGTAGTTATATCCTTCACACATACTGAAGTTCAGGTGCAGCTCTACAAAGTTTGGACTTATCCAGCTGCGTCTGGCTTGGTTCTGGCTGCTGTGCTCAATCCTTCCTGCTGCTGTCCTTAAGGGTGAACCTGTTGTGCCCCTGTGGCGAGATGTTCAGCTCCTGGACTAGCTGGTTGGATCTATCCTCTACACTCTCCCCTGCAGGGATTGCAGCTACAGGATTACACCTGAGGCGTGTATGCCAGGCCTGAGCTGTGCCTGGAGGGGGTGAAGTAGGAGGAAGAGGAAGCTCTCTGCACACACTCACAGGACCTGGGCTGGGATTGGGTCTGGGGGTTCCGGGAAGGGGCAAAAATTCCTACTCGGAGGGAGGGGCGGGGGAGGTACGGCGGAGTGGGGGGGGGTGGCCAGAGGGGGTGGAGAGGGTCCGGCCCACTCTGCGCCTGGGCTGGGACTGGTCCCACCAGCGCAGGGTAGCAGGCAGCTCTCTGCACACTCACCGGACCTGGGCTAGAACTGGGTGTGGGGGCTCCTGGAACTCGGCAGAAAATCCTACTGTGCGGGCGGGGTGGGGGAGGCACTGCGGAGTGATGGGGGGTGGCCCAAGTGGCTGGGAGAGGGTCCGGCCCACGCTGTGCCTGGGCTGGGACTGGTCCCGC
>NW_004524658.1:3878912-3882706 GCF_000260255.1 Octodon degus
ATATATATATTAGTGAGTGTTATACAAATTTGCAGTTATACTGTAGGTAAACTCCATGAACATATTAATTTTTGTTCCTTAATATATCAAACTAAAATATCTATTACATGCAAGTATGTATACTAACCAATATCAATGGGATGCTGAATGAGATAAACTTTTTGTTTTCTAGAAGGTTGCATTCAAGTAACTTTGGCCAAGAATGAGTTATATGGAAATGCAGAGACAGAATAATTCTGAATTGGGATAAGGTTTTTTATAATGCAGTGAGGTACCAGACATTCACTGAGAAGGAGGAGTGACTACTTAGGTTAGGTGTTCAGAAAAGCCTCTCGGGCAGCAGAACATTGAATCTGAGATACAAAGAGTGAGAGGAAGCCCATCTTGCCAACCATCAGGAAGTGTCCTGGGAAGGGAGAGCAGCAGGTTGGAGGGATAGTGACTGTGGCAAACTCCTGGGAGTGTGATGCAGCTAGAAGTCATGGCTACCTTGAGATCAATGACATTTATTCTAAGCGCAGAAAGCTGTTGTTATAGCAGAGAAGTGACATCATATTAACAGTGCCAAAATGAAATACATTAGGGTATTTTGTCCATGTAGTACTCTAGGAAGTGAAAGTGCATCTGACAGCTCCATGTGATGATATTCGAGAGCACTGAAGGAGGTTATGAGCTTTGCTGTTCTTTCCTTCTTACTTAGTTTAAATGCTATCGTTTTTCTCTTCTTTGCAAGATAGCGTATGTGAAAGTTATGACATTTGCTTCTGCAAAGTGGGTATTTACCTCAAAATGCCTTTGCCCTTTCTTGTCGCCGGGACAGTAGATGAATTATAGCCATCACCTTTCCATTTGTTAGGTCCTCTGTGGAGTCTTTGTGAAAGCTTCGTTGGGATTGTTTAGTGCCATAATTCTGCCAATGACATTTTTTTATTGATTTAAACATCACTGAACTAATATGGTAGGATAATGGCTCTGGAACCACACTATTTCATTCCCATCTTGGCACAGACAGCTGCTAGCTAGGGCTCCTTGTGTGAGCTACTTAACTTTGCTACACCTCAGGTTTCTTGAATTTCATGTTGAGACAATAGCAATATCTACTTGTACGATTATGGTGAGTTTAAAATGAATTGAAAGTTATATGGCACTTGGAAAAGTGCAGGAGCATAGGAATCAACACATAAACTCTAGCTGCATCTGAAATTGTTGGATTATAGCAGTGTTTAGACTACACTTAGAGGTATTCTGCCAAGTCTTTTTTTATTCATCCTTTTGCAAGTGGACAAGCAGATAAACAGTCCTTTTCTAGGAATGAAGTTTTTGTATTTCAGTGAGATTGTGGGTTTTGGGAAAGCAACTAGAAAGAAAGTGAAGAAAATAAAACATTGTAAAATTTAGGAAAAGGAAGAAAGCATTAAAAAAAGATTGCCTGGAGCTGGCCAGACAGCTGAGTGGATTAAAGCACATGCTTAGGCAAATGCAGGGGCTGGGGATTTGACACCCGGCCTGCCATGTGGGCCCCCCTTCAGGGCACGCTGAGGCAGCAATTGAGACTGGGCTTGGTGGGGTGTGCACCTATAATCCCAGCGCTTGAGAGACTGAAAAATAGGAAGGATCACTATGAGTCTGATCTGTGTAGTGAGACCTTGTAGAGTAGACCCTGTACTAAATACATTTAAAAAATAGATTACCTAAGAGATTATTCCAAAAAGCCATTTAACAACCAGGTGTAAGTAGGTTTGTAGTGTCAAAGTAGGTTAACTTGACGAAATGCAAAAAGATAGATAAATAATGAGAATCAGCTGAGCAAGCAGTATATCAGGATACACATGATAGTGTCCAGAGGATGATTGTTGTGATTCTGTTGTCCCATCCTTATATTATTGATCTGCTTGCAAGAAGTTGGTTTTGTATCCAAAGTTAAAACTTAAATTTGAGCTGAAAAACTGCAAACAACTCCTTAGATAGAAGAAAGAGGTAGGGAGAGTGCAAGCTTTTGAAAAGAAGCTGGATTAATCACAGTGAGATATACTAAAAATATATTGCGAGAATGAGAACATGTTTGGTAGGTAGGAGTACAGTGCAGTAGAAGAGCAGATACGTATATCTAAGATTAAATATGATGTTTTTCCTAAAGGAAGATGTGGTAAACCCTGAATACGAAAAGGGGCGTATAGAAATCCCTGCCTGTATTTGCATCCTACCTTCGGCAAGACTTGTCTGCATTTTGAGGGTAAGGAGCTGTTACTGAACTCTCTGGGCCTGATTTTCCACATCTGCACAACTGGAAAAGATGGTGTGGAAGTTTCAAGCGCATAGCAACTTCAGAAGAAGTATCAGCTAGTGTTGTAAAGGAAGGGAAATAACATTTGAGACAGAGAGCTGAATTAGTGAGGAAATGATTGTGAAACATTAGAGGGGAAGAGTTGAGAAAATGCATAATGAAAACCCTATTTTCAACAATTGAGAACAACATTATTTTCTGATAGTGAAAGGAGCAAGCACAAGGTCCTAAATTTACAGGAAGTGTAAAGTTTTAGCTGAGGTTCTTTTTTTTTTTTTTTTTTTTTTTTTTTTAATTTTAGCACAGGATCTACAGGGTCTCCCTGTGTAGATCAGACTCATAGTGATTCTCCTGTTTTCAGCCTCCCAAGTTCTGGGATTACAGGTACGCACCATCACTCCTAGTCTCAATTGCTGTCTCAGGGTGCCCTGGTGGAGGGATGGCACTGCACACTGGGGATCAAACCTTGGCTGCTGTGTTCTGCCTAAGCACGTGCTTTAGTCCTCTGAGCTATCTGGCCAGCCCTAGTAGAGATTCTTGAAAATGAAAAGAAGGAAGAACTGGAAAGATCACAAACAAGTTTAGGGGACCAGTTTAGGGTGATATGATTATGCTTATGAAAGTACCGTGTGCTTGCTTGTGAAATATTTCTCCAGAAGATTTCTCAGTTGGTAGAGACTCAGAATGATGCAGGGTGATGAACTGGCCAAGACATGCTTGATTATGTATTTACAACCACTGGAGAATATCTGAGCAGTGTAGATGAAAAAATATTCATAATGCATATACCTGACAAAGACTTCTATCTAGAAGTACATAATGAATTTCTATATGTCATTAATAAATAGAACTAGTCAACACAGATATGCAAAATTATTAAACAAACACCAAAAGATAGAGTAGGCCAAAGAGAACATTGAAAATTCTCCAGTAGGGGTACACAAAAATGGTTTCATGCTTCTTTGAAAAGCTAAATTAAAGACTGAAAATACTAAATATTCATGAGAGTATGGAGGAACTACAGCTTTCATACAATGCTTGTGGATTAGAAAATAACCCCTCTTGAAGGAATATGGCTCTTTCTTACAAAGTTAGACAATTGTTCAACGCAATGTCCAGGGACTTAGGAGAGAAAAGAATCACGTGTTCACAAGTAAATGTGCACCCAACCGATGACAGCCACTTGCAGCAGACCCAACCTGAGGCATCCTCAAGGGAAATTCAGAGAAGCTGTTATATTTGAATGCTGGAATGTCACTCAGCACTGTGCAAGAGTAAACCCCTGGATTACAAACAAGAATACTGAAGGATTAAAAAAAATATTTTTAAAAAAATTAGTTGAATAAAAAATGCAGACACAAATAGACCATAATATATAGTGTGATTTATATGAAGTACAATTATAGGAAAACAATCTGTAGACTGAAGTGACTGCCTCTGGAGTCTACAGATTGTGAAATGATCAGAAGGAGGCATAAAGAAATCTCTTGACACGATGGAAGCAGAACTG
>NW_004524658.1:3890637-3901562 GCF_000260255.1 Octodon degus
GGGGGCTCCCGGAACTCGGCAGAAAATCCTACTCGGCGGGTGGGGTGGGGGAGGCCTTTAAACCTTCTAAAATCAGACTTGACACATGATAACTTCTCTCTCTCTCTCTCTCTCTCTCTCTCTCTCTCTCTTTCAAATTCAAAATGATATAGATTGCATATTCCATTTACTTTTTAAAGGTTGATTAAATCAACGGCATAGCTTTTGTTTTTGTTGTCTGTGTAGATGTTTACCAGTTGTTTCTATTACTAAGTCATTAATGTGTGGCTTAACTAAAATCCTGAGACACTGGACCTAGTAGAGTAAGTTTTCTTTCAAAATATTCTTGCTTACTATCTTCAATTCTCCCCCTTTTGTACTATTGAACACAGCTTAATCTTAGTTTCCTCAACCTTAAAACAGATAATGAGATAATATCTGTAGATGAGATGATAATTGTAAAGCAATTAGCACATTGACTGGTGCACAGCAAATTCTCAATATACGGCGCCTTCCAAGTCTGTTCAACGTGATGTGAAGGGTAAATTCATACGTGGCACTTGCTTTTGTCAGAAAAACTAGGACTGTATCAAACAATCCTATTCACATTTAAGTGTACTTCACACACTGTGAATGAACCTGTGGGTTCAAATTTTATCATGTCTACTTTGTGTTACCCAGCTCTTATACAGGAAATGGTGTGTATTTAATATTGATGACTCAGTATGTGTCATTTAATCGTCTCTATTGATTGGATTTCATCAGAGAGTGGGGTTTGGACCGAGCTTTGATTAGACTGCAAGGATTCTTGGCCGTTTTCTTTTACCCGACACCCTATCAGTGTACCTTCTGGTGTGATATCACTTTCACAATCAATATCTGAGAAAGCTCGGTATGCAGGCCTCCAAGAAAGAGAGAAGGCGCTGCAGCTAAGCCCCCTTATACACATAGATTAAACCACTCCAATTGAAAAAGGGTTATTGCATGTTTTAAAGCAGAATAGCAGGAGGAAAAAGACCTGAAGGAGTCTCTATAGATTTCTTGTGTAATTTGCTCATCATTTTTTATTTAAAAGTGTCAAATTCTCCCTTTTAATGTTGGTTGACATTTGAGAATGGATCATTTTTATCAGTGAAATTTTACAGTTCCAATCTACTGGTTTTTTTTCCTGAGATGTAATAATAGTCTATAAATATATTATTTGGGCAAATTGATATCTTAGACAGACTATTCTTGTCCAAATTCATTTTGCATGGATTTTACTGCAGCGAAAACTCCGCTGGGTCTCCCTGACTAATCTTCCACCAAGGCAAAGTTTATTTTTCTATTTGCCAAAGTTGTTTTACCAGGAATCCACAGGGCTCAGACTCCAGATTTAAATAACACAAACTAAGTAGCATTAAACACAAATGTGTCTCTTTGCATTAGGTTTATGTGTTTGTGGTGGTATTTTAATGTTGTCTGGGAAAAGAGCTGGGGCAAAAGCTGCTTTATCTTTTCTCTAAAACATGAGATTTTCAGGGCGAGAGAGTCCACTGCTGGACAGCACAGCACCGAAGCTCCTGGAAGTAATGTGATTTCTATAAGGCCACTAATTATAAAACGTTAGGTTTGGAAGTAATGTATTCTATTAGGTAAAAATGTAAATTCTCAGTAAAACATTTAGTATCATATCCTAAGATGAAAGCTCTTTGCAGCAGAGTTGTGCAGAAAAAAAGGGGTAAGCACTTGCCATGCAATCTTCACTATCACTTTCCTCTTCAGGTCAGTGTTGCCTGCTTCCCGTAACTTTACTTTCCTTAGCAGGTTCTTCCATTCTTAACAATGTTCTTCACATCATCATATGCAAGTGCTTGACGAAATGAGGACCTTGAGCCAGATCCTGCTGAAGGATATGTACATAAAGTTTTATAAGATCATAGCCACACCTTTTTCTTTATAACCTATTGTTACTTTCTCACTAAATGAAAGAGAGATATATTGATATGGAAATCACACATATGAAAAAAATGAAACATTTGCTATTTTATCCTTGAAGAAAAAAAAATTTGTAGATCCTTACACTAGAAGACATTTCCAATGTCAGCTGAACAGGTCTTATGATGGAGAATTTGGTGAAAATGTCAGTTTCTCTGAAAAATCATCTTGTGTCCTCTAGCATGACTTGTATTTTGTGCACAGCTTCTGCATTCCATCTCCAAAGTTATAATGAATGTCAGTTCTATGTACATTTCTCTATAATATTCTCAATATTAGGAAATTTACTTTTCTGAAAATAAAGGTCTGAACATTTTTTATTGCACATTTCTTGTTGACAACATAAGATAGTCTGTTAAAAAAAATATCTGCTGGGGTTGAGGCTGTAGTGTTGTGGCAGAATGCTTGCGTAGTACTTGTGAGGCCCAGGATTTGGAGGGTAAGTGCCATAAGAAAAGGAGGATCTCTTGAACACTGGGGCAGGTATATGGACTTCATGGTTCTACAGGATATAGTTGTTTCTTTTCTTTTTTCTTTCTTTCTTTTTCTTTTTTTTTATTTTTAGGGCAGGATCTACAGGGTGTTCAGGGTCTCACTACCAGATCGGACTTATAGTGATCCACTTGTTCACAGTCTCCAAAGAGCTGGGATTACAGACGCGTGCCACCACACCCAGTCTCAATTACCATCTCAGTGCACCCCAGGGCAGGGCTAGCACGACTATAGTTGTCTCATATGAAGTGGAAAATTATTATTTTATTTTGAGATTAGTTATAGTATAAGGAATAGTAACTGAGTATGAAATTGACAAGGGATGATTTGTGACAGCTGATCTTTTCTTATTTTAAGTTTCTTTTAAAACATTAAATTTTTTGATACAGAGTCTCACTATACAGTTTGGACGTGTAATGATCCTCTTGTCTCAGCCCCCCCAGTGTTTGCATCACCACACCCAGTTTCAAGGTGGCACAGCGCTCCCGGGGGTGCAGGGACCCAAACGATGTGCAGTACCAGAGATCGGACTTGGGTCCTTGCATGTGCCAGGCAGGGGCTTAGACCACGGAGCCATCTAATCTTGATGTGTGAATTTGATTGAACTAACAAATGCCTAGCACAGAGTAAGGTGGACAGTTAAATGTGTCTGCGTAGGTCAGGAGGGCGTGACTGCGGTCTCCATCTGGTTCATGCCTCTTGCTTCTGCTTCCCCTTGTGCTTTCAGGCCACCATAAAGGAAGGCTTCCTCTATCATATGTGATTCTGCTATGACATCTCTCCCTCAGTTTGTGAACTGAATCATCTGAAACCGTGAGTGATGGGAATTCTGTCAAATACACTCTTGAAGAGGGGAAAGATATACATTTATACATACCTATTTGGGTCTGTTGAGTTTTATTTCATTTTACTCACAAGCGAATGGTTGATTGATTGATTCATTTTAGTGCAGGAGATTGCTCCAAAGGCCTGTGCATGCTAGAGAGGCATTTCCCCACTGAACCCTACTCGCAGAATCAAACACGCCGATCTATGACTCTTGATTTGACTAAATTCTGACCTGAAGCATTCATCTACAGCTTTCCTCCCTGAGGTGCTAGGACAGTGAACTGAAGTGTTACACTTAGTTGGGATAATTCTGGTCAGATTAAAAAAAAAACCAAACTTTTAGCTAAGTTAACTATAATCATAGCTCACATCAGGAGAAAAGCAAAGGGAGATTTGAGTATCACAGACACTGTAGGGATTTTGTTTGTTTGTTTGTTTGTTTGTTTGTTTTTCTCCTACCCAGAATTACTTTTTGCTTTCCAAATTAAAAAAATGTATAAGACAAAAAACAAAATCAGCCTCAGATGCTTATTGCTGTGCATCTCCTTGGGAGCAGGCTTATCACTTGCCTTCTCTGTACAGAAAGAATAAGTGGGTTGCTTGAAATTTAATGTTTGAAGTATGAATAAAGAAATGTTTTTATTTAATATCTACAACCTGCAATGCTAGTCTTTATTTTTCTTGAAAGATAGTTGTATAGGTGAGTCATTTATTTAGGAACATGTCAAATAATCACTGTCTTCACAAATACTCACCTAATAGTGGAAAATATTATGTAAGTTGAATTATTTCTATGCTAGTTGGGATTTTCTTCTAGGGAATATTTTCTCTGGATAGTTACACAGTCCATGCTATAAAATACGAGACTGTAAAGCATGATGTTTGTGTGTGTGCACACCTACGCATTCATACACATCTATGTTCTTGTTGATTACATCCTCCCAGTGATGAGAATCAGTAAGATTTTTTACTTTTCTGAAAGTAAATGAGATGGAGGTAGCATGCAGAAAAGGGACTGGGCAGGTGCCAAGAGCTTGGTCCACAACGTTATGGTTGAAGACCAGACCATTGGTGGTAGAAGCAGGGTCAGATTCAGATTTTGTGCTGCCTAAAACTCAAATTTTTATTGAATTCACTATAAGGAAAGAAATACAAATAGGAAGCTACATATATGGAATCAGAACAGAGCCTGGGAGGGGCTTTTCAGCTGCTAAGAAGAGCTCCTTCTGGTTGGTCGCGCCTTCAGTGACCTATTTCCTTATTGGAACTGAACACCACTCAGGGTGTGATGGAGTGGAGCCCACAGACGCTGACAGTGAGACATCCTCTGGAGAGGTAAAGCCACAGCATTGCTCAGGGATTGAGGGAGGAAGATGCATCCCCTCTTGGGAGTGAGTTCAGGCCCCATAGTTCAGACACATGAGAAATCTTGTCATGGAGCTCTGTTGAGTTTGCTTTTTTTTTTTGGCAAAATGTAAATGTCTGAATCACAGATAAGCTAGGACAAGTACATCAAAATGCACCCCCAAGAAAGGCCACTAACAAGAGTGATGTTGGCTCAGTGTGTATCTTCCCTGCAATCCTCAAAGCTGTGACATGTTGAAAGAGCTGCAGATCAATTTGTGGGGTAACATGAAGAAATCAGTGGAAGTCTGTGCATCATGCTAAAGGACACAGGGCACAGGGAGTTACTGCTTTACCCACTAGGTCTAGAGATGTCTTCATAGCCACAGACTCCCAGAGCTTTGGACAGCAGGGGAAGACCAGATTACAGTTTGACCAGAGTCAAAATACATGGGCTACCTAATCCCCAGTGGAAAGAAGATGGCTAATTATAGAAATACTTAGCAGTGTTTCTGAGATGGCAGTGAGTTTCTGCTTGGACACGGCGTCCTCAAATTTACCTTCATTGTGTATTCATCCAAAGCACCAGCATTTCTAGGAGCACGTTAGTCTTCTTGGTTCAGTACTCTCACAGAAAACAAACACTAAATAGGTAACTCTATATTTCCTGAATATTTGGTCTTTAGTTCCTTTCTTCTTATACACCATTTGATCTCCTCCGGTTGATCTGTACTTGATGAAAACAACCCATCCTAAAATGCCCAGCTTCATAAACCATAAAATCAGGAAACTCACTGGTATGACTAGTCACAGTGGTCTTTAGTTTGGAAGTCTTTTGCCTTTATGATTCTTTATGACTCTTTACAATGAAGTTTTCTAAAGATAGGGTTATGTAGTATGTATCTTGATCAGCCCCTTCTCTCTACATGGATGAAAAAGTCCTCCAGTCATTTTAAATCTTTGGGGGTTTTGGCTTACATGGTACTATTTGTAAAAGGGCAAAAGTACACAAAGAGATCTTGTCATAAGCATGGGTCAGTCTTAGGATTGAGCTCACCCAGACAGACATCAATTTGGGAAAGTGAAAGAAACCATAGAGCTCATGGCTTAGCCCTGTGGAAAAGATCTATGGCTCATTCATGACTGCATGGTAAATACTGTAGTCTCTCAAACACAAGAGGTGTTCAGCATTTCATGCACAGATGAACTGAGGCTTATCTGTGTAAATAAATTTGTTCCTTAATATGTATATATATAAAACACAGATAAGCCTCAGTCATTCATATATATATATGAATGACAAAACTTATTTTAGACCGTCTAATACTCCAATTTCTACATACCCATCCTGTGTCTCTCTGGCCAAGAGAAAGATTCGTAGTGTGTTCTCAGTAAATAATCATTGAATGGGTAGCCTGCAAAGAGTTATAGCATCTTTCTGCATGTGTATCATATGTTAGCTACAAAGATTGGGAGGACTTCAACCCCACTGCCTATTTTCATTTAGCAGAGAAGAGTCATTAGACCTTGACATACAACTCTCTTCATTTCTTATAGAGGACAACTTCCTGCTCAGGAAAACTAAGACACAGCTGTACTAAAACAAGTATGAGGCTGTGACAAACACTCGATTCGATGTTGAGCGTCATTCTGTACCATATTAGAGGAAAAATCATTTTATAATTAAATCATAGTTAGTTTCTTTTCCAAGGCCCAGAACCTTATCATGCAAGCTGGCTATAGTACATGGAAACATAACACCATGGGACTCTGGGTACAGTTAAGGCCTAAGTGTCCCATGATAGTGTGATGCCCCAGGGGATGATTACTTCTGATGCAACATCCTGATAATAATAAAGTGGTTTCTGTTTGTTTGTTTGTTAGTTTTACATCTGAATAGCAAAAGAAAAATAAATAAAGGTTTCACTTGCGGGAAAGGACAAACTTCTTATTAGTCTGCTCTCTCCTCTACCCTTCTCAATGTCACATCCACTAGAAGTGATCCATTTAAGATCACTGCTGCCCTCTACGCAGCCAATAATGCCCTCACCAGTATTCTCAATGTAAATATGATCAATAAGAACAGAGGGTCTAGCTTTTGTTCCCTGTGAACAAGGGGTTTCCCAGATCCCCATTGCATTGCCATTTGTCTCTTGCTCTCTCTCTCTCTCTCTTTGCCATCCACTGCAACACCTTGCAGGAAATCGGAGACTCGCTGCAGGGGTCTCTGTTAATCTGGTGAAAATGATTTATGTAGAAGTAATTAAAATATAATGTACCTTCATTTATTAAATATTATACATGCAATAAACGTTCTTGAAGAAGGTATGAAAGCTTTGCATCTGGGATCTGGATGGGGTTAAGAAAAGCTTTTTATATTTAGCTGATGAGCTAAAAAAAATTGAATATGTACTATGTTGTGAAGAGTAATCCTGACTTGGCACTAGAAGGAAAGGTGGGATTTGCCTGCTTTTGAACATTAGTTCATATCCTCCATATTCATTATACTGCAGACCATTAAGCTATTTTATAGGCAAGAGAGAAGTTCAAGTACAGCACGAGTTGCCAAAAGGATTATGAAGTTCATTTTGATTGATCAATAATTAACTGCACCTTGTGAAATTACAAGCTTGACTAACTGTGGAACGTACTGTAGTGAGTATCTCAGGCTGCCAGAAAGAACAGAGAAGACAGAAGAAAAAGCAATGGAAACTAAAACATCTGTCCCCTTCATGCTGCAAGAGCTGCTACCCAAGATCTTGCTGTTTCCTTCTCTATCTAAAGTACCAATAGCATAAAGCAGGATTGGATTGATATGGGACTCTACAGAAAATGTTTGCTTATAATTATTTGTAGCACTTTTTTGAAGCTCAGGGATAAAGCATTTCCAATTATTCATCAGACTCTTAGAACTCATAGGACTCTGTAATAGGGATTTAGCTGAACAACAAATAGCATACAAGGATACAGATGAAAGAAAAAAATGTGAAAGGATTATTACCATAAAAAGCAAATGAGTATTTGATGGAATTACTGAGAATCTGAGAGAGACAGAGAACTAATGCTAATTGATAAACACACAGCTATTTAACAGTGACTTGATTGGACATGAATATTACCTGTCATTCTTTGTACAAGTTATATATATTTGAGCAATAGCTTTTCTATGTCTTGTATGATTTAAATGGCTGTTTTAGAAAAGTTATCCTCGGTAGACTTGTGATACTGTAGTTCTAACTTTTAAAATGTTTGGAGGAAATATCTTTTAATAATTGGCAACCTTAGCATACACAAAATAGATGATAATTTTTATTATTCACTTATGAATTGCTCTCTGTTTCCTTGAAAAGAGTTCTGGGCACAGAGGCTCCTGAACCTCAGGCAAAGCCCAGGACTGACTTTCTCACTGCTTGCTCTCAATCTTTTTATACCCCACTTATTTTTTACTAGCACAGAATTATCTATAGATAGTGACAATGATAACAATGATATGCTTTACAAACTTGCATTCGGCAGCTTTGGGGTTCTGGGTGATATCAAAATGGAAGAAAAATATTATTTTCTGCTCATAAGTAGACATATCCTACTTTTGACAGTGCACTTCAGGCCTGCAAATAGGGTAAATTTTAATATTTTAATGTTACTTTCATTGGATGAAAAATGCCTTTATTTTATAATAAAATAGTGTTCCATAAAAAAATTAAACAAGTCCAAATTGAATGGTAGAATGACCTTGCAATACCTCTCCCAAAGTGCTGTAACTCACTGCTGGCTGCTGTATTCAGTAACAATGTTCAAGCATCCAGTGTTCTGTTCTGCCCTGTGCTGTTTCCCCAGTAACTTTTAGGAGGGCAAATAGTTATTCAGAAGAATAGACAGGAAAGGTCTTTGATGTTTCATAAAGTTTATTTTTATCTTTGTTTCCTGAGCTCAATTTGTTATATACCTTAAACCTTTAGTTTGAAATAAGCATAATATCCTTTCTGGAATAGCCAAGCATCTTAAGAATACTGGCAGCACCCCAGAAGAAAATAAATCAATTTGACTATCTGGTAATATTGTGCAATAAAGGTTTTGGAAAGTCAAATTAGCAGTTTAGAAAGGCACATATTTTTAAATTAAGATATACCTATCAGCAAGTACAGGGACCAGGGTTTGATCCCCGGTCCTGCATGTCACACTAGCCCTGCCCCCAGGCACACTGAGCTGGCCACAGAAACTGGGCGTGGTAGCTCACGCCTGTAATCCCAACACTAGGAAGACTAAAAGCAGGAGAATCACTATGAGTGTGATCTGCGTAGTGATACTCTGTACTAAATACATAAAATGAAATAAACAAATATTTTTAAAAAGAAATATCTATCAGCAATATAACTTTAAAACTTATTAACTCTGCAAATCTTTAGAGCTTCAATCTTTTAGTTGAAGCTCTAAACACAAGAACCTGTCCTAGCCAGTTTGGTAGACAGTGAGTTAAGGAAACCTGCCACCACAGAACTCTAAGTGAACTGAGGAGTTAGTTATCAGCAGGTCACAAGTATGTGTATGAGGCAGGATTCTTTTCTTTTCTTCTTTCATTTGAAGAAGGGTTGGGGGAATGATAGGTAAAGAAAGGTGTCTCCTCATTTTCTATGCACATCTCCCCTGAAATGGAGAGTAGGAAAATATTTCAGTTTTATCCTGATTTTCTTATGGCTTTTGGAAGTCATTTATTTACACTGCATGAGAATAAATACCACAATAAAGTTTTTGTTCATGATGATTTAAGGTAAAGTAAATGTTTTATGGCCAGAATTTAAAGTTACAATTGTGACTGCAAATAATTCTTAGAAATGAATATTTCCCTGTTTTGCTTTTATCCTAAACAAATCTACAGCATGTTACTTAAAAAATGAAATAAAGCTAGTGTTCATAGTGACAGTCAATAACACACAGCAGCATAATAATCAATTGCCATTTGTGGCAGCAGGACAAGCAGTGGGGGCAGATCAGTGCAAATTACTGTCACCGTGTGCTGTCATGTATGCAGGCAGCCTGTAGAACCCAAGACAAATGATGCCTGATGCCATGGAGCGAGACGGTACTTAGTCATACCTGCACAACAGCAAGGCAGTAAGAGCTGGCATCAAATGCAACAGGAAAGTGTATATAAATCTAAAATATTGATGAGTAGGAAAAATAAATTAATCCAGCTATGTCTTTGGCTTCCAAGATTTAAAGTTAAATGCTCATACTTTTTTTTTTCTTGTGAGTGTGAAATAGGTGGATTACAGGTATCTAGGGATCTACAAAATCATTAGATGGCTTTTTAGTGTGGTGCTTTACTCAAAATTGAAGAGAGATGACTCTATGATCTGATACCTAGTATGAATCATTTTAGTCAGCCAGTTGTGAAGGAAAATTGAAATAATACTTTAGTTCACATAGAGAAAGGGAAAAAAGAGAATGTCAGGTTTATCAGAATAATTGGTCAGTGAACTGTTTTCAAATACTGTTTTAATTTTTATACTTAATCTAAAGAAAATGACATCTCTGAGAAACCATTAAATCTTTATTTTAATGAATCAAGCAGGCAATTTTGAAATGAATCCTTTTGACTTTGTTTCTTGAGGCTAGAGATATACCTTAGTGGCACAGCATCTATCTGGCTAGTGCAAGGTCTTGAGTTGGACTCCTGGTTGGGGGGGGGCAAAAAAATCCCTTTATACCTCGGTCTCTTGTTTGATGAGATCAGGTCAGATTGCCTTCTCTTTGAGACTGGTATTTGAGAGCAGTGGGCCAGAGTGGAAGCTCTTTGCTTCATTCACATTTACCAATGCCGTCAAGTTGAGGAAATTGACTACATTACTAACCCTTTCATTTCTAACTCTCCTGCATTAGTTAAATCTGCAGTCAATCATATTAACTCATTCAGGAGAAAAATTCTTCAAATATTGCCTTGAACTAATGACTGTCTACTTGATTTATTATATTCTGTGCAAATGAAATGATGACAGCCTCTTGTTCAAAAACAGTCAAAAGAGGTTAGGGAGCTAGCTCAGCAGGACTACATGCCATGCAGGCAGACAGGCCACAGAAAGTGGGCTGGCTGGTGCCTGCCTGTAATTCCAGCACTGGAGAGGCTCACACAGTAGTATCAGTAGGAGCCCTAACAGCATAGCAAGGCCCTGTGCCAAAGAAAGAAAGAAAGAAAGAAAAAAAGAAAAAGAAAGAAAGAAAGAGAGAAAGAAAGAAAGAAAGAAAGAAAGAAGAAAGAAAGAAAGAAAGAAAGAAAGAAAGAAAGAAAGAAAGAAAGAAAGAAAGAG
>NW_004524658.1:3901662-3904782 GCF_000260255.1 Octodon degus
CTTTCCTATATTTTTCTGTCCTTTTCTCCTCAACTTTAAATTGTCCTTCAAATAGTCTTCCACATTTTCTTTTACATTCAGCTTTCAGATGGCAAACTCAGCTATGAATTTTTTTCTGATATCTTTTGTATTCTTTTTTTCATCTATTTTAAGAACTTTTCTCCAACATTCTGTTCCATTTAAGGTGGGAGTGACACAGTATTCTAAACTGTTGCTTTTCTTCCAAATCTATTTACTTTATATGTATGAAATCCTAGAACCCAGAAAGTAGATTTAAACTATTCCTTGTCATCAAAACCAGAACTGCAAAAGTTTACATTAGGAAAAATATGTATCTATGTAGTTGTCATTGCTATCAATTACTCATCTTATTGTGAGTTGAGTTTAATTGTCATAGAGATACAGTGAAGCACTTTTAGTCTGAGAATAAGTGCTAGACCTTCATCAGTTTATGACATAGCACATATACATACCCAAGATGAATAATGTCTCAAAGGGACAGAAGTCATGTAAAGATTCTCCCATATTTCTCTTTCCTTTACAAGCATTTACTGTTTTCTACTCTGGAAAACTCATGTGAGTTAATCTGGATTCTCTGCCCTGCCCAAGTATCTTGCTCCAGAGTCTGCCTTCCTCGCCAGCCTTAGGATGCACTAAGGTTCCTGATTCTCTGCTTCCGGATGGGCCCATCTCTTATTTCACTAACACATCTTTTTGGTGTTTTCCTCTTGCCACCCTTTCCACTCATTCTTTCCAAACTTCTACCCAGAATATCCACGGGTGGTTTAGGGAAAGACCAGACTCTTTCATGTTTCTGTACCTTACCTTCAGTTGTTTCCCTTTTCAACAGAGTCTGTACCCAGCACTGAGTTTATCCAGACACAAGTAGTGAACTAACCTCTTTGGAAAAGAAAAAAAAAAAACAAAAAACAAAAAAAAAACAACAAAAAAAAAACTATTGTAGTCTCTCTTGTCCAGTGAATTTCTTTGATGAGTTTTCCTTGGGCCACTTTGTCTTTCTACTTGTTAGACTATAATTTTTTTAAGAAAAGGTTTATATCTTACGGTCCACCTATTCTGCTATCTAGCCTGATAGGTTACGCACTGTAAATATTAAATAAATATTTTCTTGTTATTTCATAAGAAATATTTTTTTTAAAAAAAGTAACCAATGTTTTCTTGGGAAAATTGTATGGGTGTGTCCACACATGAGTGTGTGTGTGTGTGTAGGGGATGCATGCCCATGTTGTTCTGTGAGTACATTTCATTGATTTTATTTTGCTCATAGTCTTTTATTTACATGTATAGGGTCACATGAAAAGCCAACAAAATTTATTGAAGAAGGTGCAGCAAGAAACAACCTATGTGTGTCCTCTTCTACAGTGAAACATTTTTGTTTGTTGTTATTTATGGAATAGATGCTCAAACAATGGTCTTTATTGTAAAGCACAAAAAATAATGGAGTAAAAAAATGGCTTTATCTCAGGAACTACATTTATAAATGAAAAGTAGGAAGCCTCGTCATTAATATTCATTTAAAAATGATTTATTTTAACTAGTTGACTTGTGTATAAATCACTGACCCACTTTTAACTTGATGAAGATAATAGAGAGGTTTAGGCTGGTATCAAAATTAAAGTGTAATAGCCCTGCATATAAATTATGAGTCTCTTGCTTGTGAGAAATTTCCTAACTGGGATTGGTTCCAAAAGCACTTCACTGTAACTTCATGGAATTCTCTCAACTGTTTTATTTGTTTCTTCTCCACACCTCTTCCCTGGTGCAGAGAGGCACATCTGTCTGTTTTCTGCCTTATCAAGCATGCATTTACATCTGCAATGAAAACTCCACTTCCTCGGCTGAAAACCTGTATCTGATTGTGGTAGTAAAGCTCCACTTCCTCAGTTCAAAACATACATCAGACAAGACCAATTACTTCAAATGACTCATAGTAACAGGCTAAGCAATGGTCATCTCCTCAAAGCCTTTGAACTTCCACTGCTTCAAAGGTGTACTAAAATGTGGTTAGGAGGCGATTGTCTAAAATTGCCAAATTACCAGTTTCCAAGCCTTGACATTTGTTATTTTGCATAAGTAGACAAAGGAAGTCAGTGAGATTACCTACCAGGAGGAAAAGAAACACACAAAGCAAGGGCAGATAAAAATAGTAAATATGACATAGGTGAGGCTGATAGCTGCTGTACTTAAGCAAAAGCAGGAAAGGGCTTTAATTAACTATTAGTGTAATTAGGATATTAAGATAAACAAGTGGACATTTTTATTCTTGCTTTGAAAATCGCAGAAAATATGACTCCATGAATAATCAGCAAATAAATTCTTTTCTTAATGGATGCCCCTGACTGTAATTATACTTCTTGATACATTGAATTCTGGCAAAGAATTTTCTGATATTCACTCATGTGCCCCATAGGTCAACAGTGGTGAGTCACCGTCAAAATTCTTAATTGCCTGCCAGCTGTTTCGGAACTCCTGTGAATTGAGTCTGTGATGGTATCTGTCCTGTCCTTTCTTCAGGAGTAAATTTAGAAGTGATTTGCTTCAAAGGAAACACTTTGTAAGTTTATTTTACATTCCTGAAGTGCATTTTCAATAGCATATATTGTCACAGTTTTTGGTGTACTCACTGTGAACATCTTAATCTGTCTAATTTCTTTGTCCAACCTCTCCCCCAAGTACTACAGGTTGCGGGAAAGGGACAGCAGAGAACAGCAATTACTCTACAGCCAGGTGCCCAGATTCAGAGGCAGGCTCCTCATGTACATATCTGGATGACTTTACAGAAGTTTCTCAACTTCTTTCTTCATTATGCATCTGCCAAATGGGAAAAACATCATCATACCTACCTGGATGGGTTTTTCTGAGCGTTAGGCACATTAACATCTTTAAACCTTCTTTTATTTTTTTAAAGTTTTATTGATAAACAGGTAGCAATGGACAGTTTCAAATCTAATCGGAAGTACAGTTTCAACAAATAATACACTGCATATATTCCTCTCAGTGGTTAATTGCTGTACAAGAAGTGGACTTGTGATCCTATTTACAAACACCATTAGAACAAATCATTCTATTCATTAAGAGAATGCAACTATATATCTATCC
>NW_004524658.1:3908364-3918511 GCF_000260255.1 Octodon degus
AAGGAAGGAAGGAAGGAAGGAAGGAAGGAAGGAAGGAAGGAAGGAAGGAAGGAAGGAAGGAAGGAAGGAAAGAATTCCAGTGATAACAACAGAATAAAAAACAAAGGAAAAAAAAAACACAAAGAAGTCTTCTAAGTGCGTGAGTAAGCCTTACAGATTATACAAGTTGTACATTGAGAAGATACCTCTGAAAACAGTAAATGTATTGTGCTCCTCTTCAACGTCATGGGAGTTGAAGGAAATCGGTGAAAGTCAGCATGGAGACACATCTAAGAATTAGGTTTAGTGGTCCCATTAGATGCAGCTAGTCTCCTTCTAGCTATTGTTTGAGAAGAATTAAAAACATCATACAGCAGGGATATATGTGCACCCTAAATCTTGGATAAATACCATACTGTCTCCCAAACATAAGAAACAGAAGATCAAATTAGAACCAAAAGGTACCATAGATATTGTGAAGGGAAAAGAAACTGCTCAAAAGGGATACTGAAAAGGAGAAAAGAAGGAAGCAATATATACATATATATATATATATGTATATATTATATATACTTATACACATATATATTTATACACAAAAATAGCTAAGATAATTGTACTATTAATTTCTATTAGTTAATTGAAAGGAACAGTTAGTGCTCATACTATTTGATCAGTTTTGCATGCCTATATCTGATAATCTGAGCAACTACTTTATAGATAATAAGATGCAACATAACCATTGTTAACTTTCTATCATCTTGCTTTCAGAGTCTGTATAATTTTCACTTTTTTTAACTCCTTAAAATACAAGAAAAAATTACTCTACTTAATGCCTTCTAAAACAAGGTTGTGGACCAGTAGCTTTTAGGCTGAGTTTGGGCCCCAACATTTTATAACATTTAGGGGACTTCAATGAGTGGCAGCTGATATCTCTGGATGAATCTTACGGTGTCCAGTATTTTGCACTTATTGTTAGTTTTTATTGTTTTTCAATGATCTCCCACTCCATTTTACCTCTTTCATTACTTACTTCAACCCACTGACTTTTTTATAATGCATTTAGTACAGGCTCTACAGGGTATACAGGGTCTACAGGGAGTACAGGGTCTCACTGTGAGATCGAACTCATAGTGATCCTCCTGTTCTCAGCCTCTCAAGTGTTGGGATTACAGGCACACGCCACCATGACCAGTCTCAATCGCTGTTTTAGCATGCCCCTTTATATTAAAAGGAAAAATGAACATTAAATCAGTAACTTCTTTATTGAAAATCTGTTGGGCCAAATAACATTCTCTATTTTGCTGATTTACGTGGAAAAATCCTGACAAACAAATCCCTTTTCAATGTACCAATCCATTGCAACTTCTGAGGTCACATTAAAGGCAACTGCTGAATATCAAGGCCAGGCTTAAGTTAGAAGAAGCAGTTAAGAACTATTAACAAACATCTACATTTCTCAGAAGAGGACTATGCTTACTGAAAAATAATAACTATTACCAAACATGGCTACCAAATATAAATACTTTTGTGCAAGATTCAGAAATGTGAGAGTCTGCTTGCTGAATACAGGTGACAAATTGAAATTTTGCAAGTAGACCAAGTAACCTTGAAAATAATATACCTAAGATTTAGGAAACATTGCTACTGAATATCTCTAAGCTGTGAACTCAAGATAGTGATTACTAATGGCTTAAGAATGTTACCCTGCCTTTGAACTGCATCATCTGTAGAATCCAACTGCAAAGTCAATAGCATCTTAATACTTAGAATGTACTGAGGTATCAGTGTATGCAAATTTAATAGAGAGCATATTTGGTTTCTGAGCTAAACTCTTGTACAAGGAGATAGACAAATTCCAGAATATATTTTGTGGAATGATTATATTGGATTAAACCTTTAGGTTCACAACAATTGAAAGGAAGAACTAATCATAAGTTTTGAGCTCTGCTCTATTTTATTGGTAAAAGCTATCTTCTGTATTTGAAGCATTTGCAAAAAAAGAATGTACACAGCAGCATCGTTGCATTAAAATTATGCCATAGTCAGCCATTCTGTCTGGGATGCTGGGTTTATATAACTTTATATTATACAGTTATTTTTATTCTTAGCTCTATCTCAACACCCTGAATTATAATTTTATCCAAATAAATTGTTGCTGTGTAACTCAACATGGATTGGAACTATCATTAAGTGGTTGCTTCTAAATTATTATTGGTGTTTACCTGAGAGAAAACAGATACGATTAGTACTACCGTATGTACTTTTTGTGAACACAACTCTGCAGTGATGCCAAGTGTGCAAAGACTGGATCTTTTTATTTAAAATATTTACAATAGGTCTTCAACAGGTTTACTAACAATTGGTTTTTCACAAACAAATTCAAGGTGGGTATTATACGTCACAGAAAATATTGCTCATGGATAAATTTATATTTTGGGGGTGTAATTCACTTGGCCCTGGAAAGCTGTACCTTTGCCCTGGCCTTTACCTGGGTAATCTAGGTGTATCTGTATATGAGGTAATCTATATGTATCTGTTTTCCTTTCTCAATTGCCATTTTACTTTTATAAATGAATAATTCTAGTTTGTATTTTCTGTAATAGTCACAATAACTTCTAAGTAAGAAAGCTGATTTGTGAAAACATGAATAAAGCATGGGATTGACAAGAACACAACAGCGTTCAATGGAAAGACGCTTTTCCCATACTTTTTCATGGTATAGAAGCATCTGGAACCAAACCCAGCCTTGCAGTTGGCTACTGTGTGAAAATGAGCATGCGCAGTGAGCATCAGGACATGGATGTGCGCCTCTCTTCCCAGGCCACAGCTCTCCCCTACTCCCCGCGCTCTCTTTCTTTAGCTCCTAAGTAATGTGCTTCTGTGATCCAAAAGCCTTTCATCCTGGGTGACTGGGACAACATTTTAGATGGTATTTTAGTTTGGAATGGTGGCAATGTTTACAGAAATGGAACTTCAATATAAAAATGTCTTCCCTTTTTATCATTACTAAAAAATATGAATCATTAAGCATTTTTAAGTTGCACGTTCTTTGAAAAGAAGCAAATACCAAATAGCAAAGTTGATATCAAGGATATTTTAAAAGTGTCTTTCTTTTTTGCTGTTTATTTACTCATCCATGTCTGCAGTAAGTAGAGGATAATGCTTACATTCCTTATGAGGAGCTGGTCTATTCACTCAGCACTTTCCAATTTCTCTTTTCTTTGCCTTCCTTCCCTACAACCCCCTCCTTCCAACTACCGAGCTCCTCTCATTTGTCACCCTGCTTTCTATTTCTTTTATTTTTCTCTTTATTTATCTTTTTGAGATTTCTAAATTAGGTGCCATGTGATATTTAAACCTATATGTTTGTTTCATTGAATGCCATTCTTATGGTATCAAATAACCTATTCAGGTTGAACCCAATTGTCTAAAATTAAAATGTATTAGAATTCTCTGACTTATGGGATAAATATTCATATTTACTTATTATGTTTCAGTATTAATTATAAGCATTTGAAATTATTTGTTCCTCAAATATTTGTAAACGGATAGCATTTATATGACAGTGAAGGATAAATCACCCCTCACTTTGCTTACTGTGATTAATAAAATATCTATGTGATATTTCTCAGGAGCTAATGATATAATTTTGTTCCCAAAACTTTCTGGATATGTGTTATATTAAGCATTTAAGATAGCACACATGTGGAGGAAAAACAGACTAACATTCAGGTCTGTGCAGTTATAGGTACAAATATCAATCTCATGACTATCATATATACAGCTTCTTTTATGGTATGCACTTAAAAACTAAAATACAAACTCAGTGTTATAACAACTTGGTCAATTAACTGACTTTACAATCTGTAATTTTATCACAAACTTTCCAAGTACTATAAACACTAGTTATTTTTGATGCCCATTCTGTATTTTCTGCAAATTCCTATGTGAAATAAATAAAATATTTAACTCCATCACACACTGGTAATCCTGTTCCTTATAAATGAAAGAAAGCAGAACTCGGGTGAAGCCTGTTTCTCTTATGTAGCATGTATATACTGAAGAGCATACCAAGATTTTTATTAAAATAGAACTTCGCATCGAATGTTTGCTTGCAACGCTGACAGTATGCTCACAACTGTTGGTTCCAAAAACATTGTGAAGAATTTTAATGATCTGAATTGCAAGAAGTGCATTAGCATTAGCTAAAGGTGGTGAAAAGATCTCTTGTTCTAATTTGCAAACTCTTTTTTTTATCACGTCTTTTCCTTACATTGGATTTTGTCGCTTAGATAGGTATAGCCGTATGGGCAGATTTGAGATTGATCAAGTAGCAGCAAATTCAAATAAAAGGAAAGGCTATCATGCCCCAGATTTAACCAAATGAAACATGTTTTGCCTATATTTGACTGAGAAAATTAAAATAATTAGTATTATTGGAGTTTTATTTTAATTCCTAATTATTTATAATTGGCACAAGAAATAAGGGCTATTGAATATTTTTGCATTTTTCCATCTTGCTAGATGATAATGTAAAAATGAAAAAAAAATTAAGAAATTAAGGAGCAATCTAAAACAAAGAAAGATAATGCCAATAACAACTTTGCAAAGAATAAACTCAAGACCAAAATGTTCTAGAAGGGTAAGCCCACTACAGTTGAATACCACCTTAGTCTGAGAAAATGATAAATATTTTCCACGCAAGGAACACCAAATGCAGAAGGAACTGTTGTCCAGCAAACAAACACTAGGACTGAAGAAGACAAGATGTTTTTTTCTTGCAGCTGTCACAAAGGAATCTAGCAGTGACAAAAACTGTGGGACATGAATGCATAAACCCGTGTACATGTCTAGTTATTATTCCAGTGACAATGTGCTTCCAAGATGTGAGGCCACTGCAGAAGTTCATTTACTCAGCAAATGAGAAAAAGAATGAAAGGATGTCGCTTCCAGGTCCCTCTGGTCATACTCACTGGTTTTAGAGAGACACAAGTCTCCTTTTCCTGAAGCAGTTACAGTAGCTTGTGATTGGACCTCTGGTCCTCAACCTAGTTTTTTTGTGTTGGGGATACAAGAAATTTGTCATTTCCACTTCACCAAAATTGGGGTGAAATTTCCAAAGCATCTGTCTGATGCACATGCCCAGCCTCTGGGAAACTGGGGCTTGCAGCACAGTGAATGGAGTCTTGGGTCACACAGAATTGCAGGATTGATCAGGAAGCTCTGAATTAAAAGCCGTTCTTGAGCTCCACTGTTGTCTGTCTTCCCTGGCATCTTACAAATACATGAGTGGTACTTTATGTTACACAGATATTTGATTAAAACAAATAAAACACTAAAATAGTATTGCTTTAAAATCTATTCACACCAACATTTGTTTTCAGTTCAGTTCTTTTATCTCAAGATTCTGATAATGTAAAATTTATACTTGAGCAAAAAAAGAAAACCTATAAAATATGACAACTACTTTTTCAAACCCTTTCCTTTTTGAAATTTTTTGGTTGACAATTTTGATTCTCTGGGCAAGTTCTAACGTACAAGCAATGAAGAATTATTGCTGTCAATATTCAATATAAGTAAATATTTACTATTATAATTCTTCAGAATGAGTGAGGATTTTTTTTGCTATATATGGATCTTAGACTTGGATTTTTTCATCATGATATAAGGGAAAATGTAAATGTTAATATTTTAAAAGATCTTCATAATTTGTATATGAATTATAGCAAATACTAAAAGATAAAATGCACATACTCCATGTATAAGAGAATAAGAGAATGTATGTTACTTAATAAATTTAAATATTGCTTGGTTTTGGGAAAGCTCTAGATTTCACAAGGCACAGATTATTTTGCAAAAAAGACTAATAGGTGTATATTTAGTGTGGGACTATGTTAAAGAAGGACTTCATTGTTATTTAGGAAATGATTGTAAATAATCTTGTGTTAGTTTATTAAGCCCATGATTTAAAAATTAACAAGGAGGTAGAAAATTATAGAGAAAAACACATAACAAACCATCCCCCTACTCCAAAAATTATCTCCTTTTTTTGAAGATGCCCATTGAAATATTTCTCAGCACTTAAGATTCATCAAAATGTATCATTTATATTATGGAAAATAGTCTTCATTAGCAACACTTTCCTTAAAATTGTGGCTATTACCAAGGCTTTAAGATGATTTGACCAAAAAGTACCCTATGTACTTCAATCAAGAACTGATTTAATCATATTACAAATCCATAATGTTTTTACTTAACTCTTGTAGAGTCTCTATTGGTCTAGTCATGTCGATGGAAAGTACTTCCTTTTTTTGTTCTTTTAACTTAAGTAGTTTGTGAAAATGGAATCCAACTTAAATTTATCAATATAATATTGCAGTTGATGTAATAAGAAAACTTGAAAGTTAAAATAGATTATTGGAGGTATTTAATGACAATTCCATGGAGTGCTTATACGTTTTATCCCACTTATAAAAGGAACATCCTCCTGCAAAGGATATGGAATAGCATTTGTTCTCATTATTTTCTAAATGACCAGCAAGCCAGTCTCCTGAACACAGTAACATAATTCATAGAGCATCACTGTCCCACATATACTCCAGAGACTGTCAAATCAAAAACAAAGTATTTAGTACATTTATAGACCCAAATGAAAATGTATTCATTGAAGGCTACTTTTGATACTTATAGAGTTAAAAAAAAATTGCCAATTTGGTAAAAAGTATATAAAATCTACTTTACAGTTGAATGTTAAAGGAAGGTGAGTTTGAAAGTTTCTCTAAAATATTACACCTCAGTAATGAATTTGTGCAGTAAGAGGGGTTGAAAGAATTTGTAGGTGATAGAAGAGGGCCTGGTGAGCCTCGTAGGTGCTCCTGCACACCAGCTGTGAATCACTGGGGTCACCTCCCAAGTCCACGTCAGTCACAAAACTAGTCTGGATTCTGGGGCAAACCTGATTCCTAAGTGAAAATAAAATGTTATCAAACACATTTTTATTTTGGTCAAAATATAATAGCTCCTATAAGTAGGCTGGAGACTTTCTCTTAGGAGTGAGTGCATGGACATTCGCGGATATCCTAGGAACTCAGCATTGATTGTAACAAGAACCAGTACCTTTCTCTCTTTGGCAAGTATCTTTCTCTCTTTTCCAAATCTTTCACAGTTTAGACACACGATTTTAAATATTTTACTTTGTGGCTGGATTTTTGCCACTCATTCCTAGATCTACTAATCCTAACAAGGCCATTACCTAGAATTTTGTCTTTTATATGAAAGCCATCTGGATATTATTATTGAATTATTCACACTATGAATCACTTAAAATTTGTTTATTTACTGAACACATAATAGGGATCAAGAACTGAGCTAAAAGAAGGAATCTTGAGTGAAAAGCAGAATATTTTATCTATCTTGCTGGAGTTAGCAAGCTAAGGGGTTAAGGACTGCATGAAATATACGGTGGGAGCTGTATAGATCAAAGATGGTGAAATGATAGATTCTGCTATAAGGGATATTTAAAGCTGTGATGAGAAGTGGTAATTATCCATTTGAACATGGGCAGAGCATGTAAGCAGAAATAAATACCTATTCCAATTCCTTGCATCACAAAATGTACAACTGACTGGGAAAAATGAAAATCAGTATAACTGGATTATAGATAATGTACCTATCTACCTTTTTGCTGCTCGACAACACTGTACATGGTTACCTACAATGCTGTCTCTTCAGTTACCTCCTATTCACTGTGTTTAGTTCTGGGTCCGTGTCTCTGATCTGAGCATAGTCACTTTAGGAAAAGTGACAGGGAAATAGGAATCTGATGAGCTTTGAAGTCAGATGTTCAGAGTCAGGGGTGAATTCAGGGTGAGCTGGTCTATGAGATCTGCGGTGTGGCTGCGGTAGCTCAAGTCCTTCACCATGAGGAGCAGAATGAGACGCATTAAGAGAAATGAACATATGTGAGATTAGGTCCTATCTTGGTGAAGCATCTAGGG
The DNA here is from genome assembly GCF_000260255.1 of Octodon degus. Taxonomy (NCBI): domain Eukaryota; kingdom Metazoa; phylum Chordata; class Mammalia; order Rodentia; family Octodontidae; genus Octodon; species Octodon degus. The sequence goes on from NW_004524658.1 coordinate 3,916,344, forward strand.
AAGTGGGGAAAAAACAAAAATAACTTTTTCAAGTAAGAATGGAATGTTCTTGTTAAAGATTTAGGTTCATAAAGTTATTTTTGTAACATGTTATAGAAAAATTTCATCCTGATATTGAGCTATGTCACATAATACTGCTTGCTCATCTCTTCTTTCTTATTCATTTGTTGTTTACATGTTTAGATTGATATTGTGCTGTACATAATTTCATTGACAGTTCTTTGACTCAATTTTTATGCATGATGATGTCTTATAATCTAACTCAAATAATCACACACCATTAATATGTGTTTATACTTAAGGTCTCTCCTTGTTATGGTTTTTATTAGATTCCCCCAATCACCATGGATTAGTCGACTGCTGAGTTAGTTTCTAGTTAAATGCTAGTGGAAAGTGACGCCTCGTCAGGGCATCTTGCAAGGGTTTTTATTCCTCTTCCTTTGACTTCTTTTCCCTTCTGACTCAATACTGAGACATTTTCTGTCATTCTCCTCTGCCATATTTCCCTGCCTTGAAGCCCACCTAACATTGACTGAAACCTCTACTAACTATGAACCAAAATAAACTTTTCCTCTTCTAGAGTTGGGAGTTTTGAGTATTGTACCCTCTGATGAGGAAAGAAACTAAAACACCCAGTGAACAGACAAACACACCTGAGGTCAAGTGTGAAATTGTCATTTCAGATAATCTCTAAGACTTCTCTAGGTTTAGCAAGAGTAGGGACAGGTGTGCTCGTCGGGCAGATAGAAGATTCAGAACAGTGGTAGTGTCACAATTGTTACTGAAGCCAGAAAGAGTTGGTATAATTTGGGGAATAGTCATATTGACAAGAGAGTGTAATTTGTCTCCTCTTAAATCTTCCTGTACTCTTAAAAACTTCATGGATATTTAATTTCTGTAATTATTTTTTCTTACCCAGTCCCATATTTGAATTGACACAACTGTCTGCTTCTACTGAATAAAAAAACTGAAAATTGAGCTCAAATACCAAATTTGGGTTAGTGCTTTCACCAGAAGTTGTTCACAACTCAGATTATTTCAATAACCTGAATCATTCCGGCCTCCTTGATCACCCTTTATGGTCATTTGGTAAAAGGTTTCATATCAGAGAGAAACTCAGATAACTTCCAGTAACTTCTACAGGTATCTTGGCAGACTCTAAATAGACCCCAATAACCCTGCATTCTACTGTGCATGCTCTTTTGTAATAAATTTATGTTAAGTGTGGAGTGGCCTAGTAATTTACTTTTAACATGGAAAACATTATAAAAGTGGTAAGATGCTACTTAGAAAATTAACATGCAATTGCCTAGCAACTGTATCTCTATTCCTCAGGACTTATTCCAGAGAAAAGAAAACTTAGCATCACTGAAAAATCACCTGTATATAAATGTTCACAGAAACTTCATTGATTATAGTCAAAATAAGCCTTAGTTCAGATGTCTTCCAACAGGTGGAGATAAGCACTGACACACACCGGCTGTGCACTATAGCTCAATGTACATAACTGTAGGTCTCTCCAGAGAATCACGCAGAGTAAAAGATACAACCCAGTTGGATGCTGTATGATTTCATGTACCCAACAATTTTTAAATGACATATTACAGAGATGGAGAAATGATTATTGGCTTCCATTGGTTAGGAGTAGGGGTGAATGGGGAGAAAGAAATGTGTGATTATAAAGAGGCATGGAAGTCAATTGTATTGTTGAAGCATCTCAATTCATTTTGACAGTAGTGATTGATACAGGAAAAATTGTAAAGTATTAGATATTTGCAGAATAATTTTTTTTTCAAAAAACCAAGTAGGGAAACTGAATAACACTGATGAACTGTATCTTTATCTTATTCCAAAATCTCTGGGAGGCTGAGGCAAAAGGGTCTCTTGCTAGAACCCAGCCTGGCCAACTTAGTGACTTTGTGAGATCCTGCCTCAAAATGAAAATAAAAAAGGATAGGAAAGTAGCTCAAGGTCAAAGCACTGAGTTTAATTCCAAAACTACAAAATCAAAAGTCAATCAAATAAACCAAAACTTAAAAACAAAACCTGTTGAGGTCTTCCTTTCAAGATTAGTTTACAAAAAGATGAGATCTCCCTCCCAATTTCTCTCTCTCTCTCTCTCTCTCTCTCTCTCTCTCTCTCTCTCTCTCTCTCTCTCTCTCTCTCTC
>NW_004524658.1:3918611-3951926 GCF_000260255.1 Octodon degus
TCTCTCTCTCTCTCTCTCTCTCCTTCCTTGTCACTCTTGTCACTTATCTTCATCTTCTTTATTTTCTCACCTCTCTTCCATTTCTCTGTGGAAATCAACCCACCATGTTGCATATTGGAAGCATCCTTTCCTTCAGCTGTGTACATATAAAACAACAATTGCTGCTTCCAAGCAATTCAGCAAGAACTTGATTCCCATGAACAATTATGTAAATGGCCTTAGAAATGGAATCTTTAGCATCCTGCTGTGAACATGTATGTGGTAGATCTTGAATGCAGACCCTTCCTCAGCATAGCTTTGACAGCACTACAGCACATGGCCCTATCTTGAATATGACTTTCAGACAGACCATGACCCAAAGAGGTCCAGGTGAGATGGACCAGGATCCCTAGCCAAAAATTGGTTTTTAAGCTGCTGGGCTTGGGTGTAATTTTTCTCAGCAGAAGCATATAATTTGTGTAAGAGTAGCATCACAAGAAGTTATGTACAGTATACTTGAAACAGTCTTCATTCAGCTCTTCAGTGTTTTCACGGTGGTGACTGTCCTCATCCTCCCTCCCCCTATACCCTTCCCCTGGAAGTATACATCGGCACAGTCTCTGAAGGCAAATCTGTCTGTCCTTCCTGTTCACTCCAACCATGTTCTACCAAGCTCTGTGACTGCAGAGCTGATGATATGGATAGGCCTGGATCTTGGAGTTGGATGGATAGAAATTGTCCTATGAGACCTCAGGCAGGAAAGACAGTGACAGTGAAGGTAAATTTATATTTACTACCTGCTACAGCTTAGATACAGAATGTCTCCCAAAATTTTTATGCATATGGAGGTTGGTGAGATCAGGAGAGTGCTACACTCATCAGTGGATTGATTAATTGATGAGCTGAATAGTTGAGTAGCTGTTAGTACATGAGGATTGGTTGGAGGTAGGTCATTAGAGGTATGACTGGAAGAGTGTCCCAAATTTTGCCCTTCTTTCTCTTCCTCCTGGGTGTCATGGATTGAACAACTTTTCTGCTATGCTTCTCTGCCATATTATTCTGTCTTGGAGCCAGTTGATAAAAGACTGAAACCCTAAGCCCAAATAAAGCACTCCTACTTTAGATTGTGGCTCTCAGTTATTTTATGCCTGTGACGTGACAGTGACTAAGACTGACTCTGTTACCAGAGAAGTGTTGTTGTTGCTTTTCTGTACCTCACTTTGTGGTTTAGAAACCCCCAGAATCTTTTATGTGGAAGGAGTTTAGAAAGGCTTGGTGACGCCAGCTAGAGGATCCTTATATTTCTGTAAGCCAAGTTTCATGGGAGATTTTAGTCACAACTCAGAAGACCAGAATGCTAATCCCAACTTGGACAGCAAAAGGCCACACGCAGGAAGTTTCCATTGAAAACACAGACTTAATTGACACTTGAAGTAGAGGACATATATGTTGCATCCCAGCAGAAAATTTGTCTTAATTTGCTCTTGTTCTCAGTCCTAACCAGAATTAAAGATGGCAAGCAAATTAATCTGGCAGAAGAAATTTCAAGCATCCCAATATTAAGGCTGTGGTATGAATACTTTTGTCAGATTTTAGTCAGGTTGCTAAAACGGGTACATAAAGAGAAGCCATATAGTTTACAGAAAGCAAGAGGAAATAGTCTATCAAGACATTTCTGGATCAACAAGGTCCCAATCTTTCCAGGCTAAGGAGCACAAAGCTGGAAGGGTTCATTTGTGAAGAGAGCCCCTGGATTCCCTGGTCAAACAGGACCACATAGAGAAATGATTCTACAGGATTCATATCACAGTGCTCAGACTTTCAAAGACCAACGTAGTTACGGTCCAAGAGACGGTCCACCCAGATGATGGTGTTCTGTAGAATGGAGTCATTGTGGGGTTGGTGAGGCTTCCATCAAGATTTTACAGAAAGAAATAGGAAGATAGGAAGCCGGTAACAGTGGCTGTGAGAGAGCAGTGCTTGCAGCTGGGAGGGTGAAGCAGGAAGTATGGGTAAAATCTGAGGACATTGGATATGGAGAATGTCTGCTCAGGAAAGCTGCAGGCCCTGAGTATAGTCAGAAATGGAGGCAGGCCATGTGGGCTGTAACCAGCAAGCCCACAGGGTGGGTTTGACCCAGTGCTTTGGAACTTGCTATGGAGTTTAGGACTCAGTATTTACTCTGCTGGTTTACTTGCTTTGGTGCACTCCTTTCCATCCTGTTCCCTCTTTTTGGGATAAAAATATTTACCATGTGTCATTGTATGTTGGAAGCCTTTCTTTCTTTCTTATTTTTTTTCCTCTTGAGGCTCAAATCTAACCATTTCCCTTGAGTCTTAGAGAAGACTTGGGCTGGGAATTTAAGGCATAGATGAAAATGTCAATATATTAGTGACAGTGTATTTGGTACAGGGTCTCACTGTGCAGCTTGGGCTCATAGTGATCCTTCTATTTTCAGCCTCCCCAGCACTGGGATTACAGGTATGCACTCCCACACCTGGTCTGGGTGACCTGTTGAATGTACCCTGGGGTGGGGCCTATGCAGCATGTGGTGCTGGGATCAAACTCAGACCCTGTGCTTACCTAAGCTGGTGCTTAGTCTGCTGAGCCATCTCACTGGCCCTGTTAGTGACCTTCAGAATGGAATAAATGCATTTTGTATAGTGTGCTGCATTTAGAACTTTGGGGAAAGGGACACAATTCAGTGGTTTAATATTTTCAAAAAGTTCCTCAGTGCAAGTATTTTTGTTTGTAAAAATAGACTGGATCATGGGAGGGGTATCTGCATTGAATCATCCATTGATAAGTTGAGTGGGTGAATGTGCTGTTAGGAGCAGGGGCTTTGTAGGAGGTAGGACACTGAATGTGGGACTTCAAAGGCTCACTCAGCATCCTTGTCCCTGGGTGCTCCTTTTCTTCCCTGTTTCTTGGCTGCCACAAGTAAAGACCTTTTCCTCATCTGTGCCATTTTGCCATCCAGTTTCTATCTTGGAGTCATCTTATCATAGACTAATATTATGAACCAGAAGAGTTCTCTTAGCCTTTAAATCACTGACATCACATTTTGTCCTAATAATAAAAAAGTTGTTGAAACCTCTCTTTCCTTCCAATCCACTTCAACCATATTTAGCCTGCTAGAAGCCTGCAAAGCTTATGGATACATGTTGGTGTGAGGTGGACAGTCAATGAGAAATAACTCTGCGGCTAGACACAGGACACATAGCAACAGTGAAGTTAGATTTATAGTTCATTGGCCTCATCCTGTGCAATCTTGAAGAGGACATATGGCTGTATCCATTGACAGACACGTCAGTCATCCTAAGGCTTTTGAGGTGCTTCATGTAGAGCATCACAGCATCTATAAATAATGATAATTTAATCTTTTCCTGTCTTTATTCTTTTAATTTCTCTCTTTTATCTAATTGCTGTGGCTAATATTTCCAGAACTATGTTGAGCAGAAATAGTATAGTGGACATCCTTGACTTGCTCCCTATTTTAGAGTGACAGCTTTCAGTTTTTGACCGTTTACGATGATGTCAGATGCTGGTTTCCCATAAATTACTTTTAGCCTGTTGAGATAAAGATCTTTTATTCTAATTTAGTGTACACTGAACCATCCTTGCATCCCTGAGATAAGTCTAACTTGATCATGGTGTGTATTCTTTTTGATGATTTGCTGCATTCTATTTTCCAGTATCCTATTGAATACTTTTATAACCAAAGTCAGTTCCACAGATGGATACAAAGTCAACAATCAAAACTCAATAGCTTTCTTGTACACAAGTAAATTCAATGAGGGGAAATTACACCTTTCATAATAACATTGAAAAATGAAATAAGAAACCATCTAACAAATTCCTAACTAATTCCTTGGTTAAGAACAACCAACATGGAGGAAATGACCATACTTCCAAATTTTTCATACAGATTTAATGCAATCACAATCAAGATTCCAACAGCATACTTCACAGAGAAAATGATCCAAAATTTATTTACAACCAGGAGAGACCTAAAATAATCAAAACAGTTCTGGACATTTGTACAAAGGCAAGGCTGAAGGCATTGCAATCTCTAACTTGAAATTATACTGCAAAGCCACAAGCAGTGAAAAAAATAAAAACAGACCTGAGGATAAATGGAACAGATGAGCATATTCAGAAACAACTCTAAACACTCTCAGCCACACCCTTATCTTTCATAAAGGGGCCAAACATGTTCACCTATTTTGGTGCCAAGGAAACTGGCTACACAAGTGGAAGACTAATACTAGACCCACATCTATCATCGTGCACTAAGCTATTTTTTTTCGATACCAAGGATCGAACTCACAAGCTAAAATTGAAATGAATCAAAGATCTAAAAATTAAAGTAGAAACACTAAATCTTCTGGAAGAAATAAAAGATAGAGCTATTGAAAACATAGGCATGGGGAAAAACTTCATGAAGAAACTCCCATTAAACAGAATCAACAATTGACATCTCATCTTATTAAAAAGTTTTGTACAGTAAAAGTTTAACACCAGAGTGAAGAGACAACACACAAATTGGGAAAAAAGATTTCCAGTTGTTCTTTAGACAAAAGACTAATATCTACAATATATAATGTACTAAAGAAATCATAGCCCTTCAAATTAAAGATCTAATCCAGATATAGGTTTCTGAATGAAATGAATGTACACTTCTCAGATAAAGAAAGAGAAATGCAGATAATACATGAAAAAATTATTAACATCACTGGAGAACAACAAAGAAGAACAACATTGCTGTTTCGTCTCACACCAGAAAGAAAGGCTATTAACAAGAAATCAACCAATAACAAATACTGGCAGGCTTATCGAGAAAAAGGAATGCTTCTCCACTGTTGGTGTGAGTGTAAAATTGTGCAAGGATTATGGAAATGAGAGTGGAGATTCCTCAAAAACTTAAAACTAGAAGTTGGTTTGGACCCAGCTAATCCCCTTCTTGGTATCTTCCCAAAAGATTGAAATGCATTGTGTAACAGCAATAGATGGGGATCCATGTTTATAGCAGCACAACTTGTAATAGCAAAATCTTGGGAACAGCCCCAATGACTATCAACTGACTAATGAACAAAAATGATGTTTGTTTTACATACAATGGAGTACCATGAAGCCTTAAGGGAGGGTAACCTTGAAATAGTCATAGGTAATTGGATATTCCTTGATGCCATACTCTTGAGGGCAAGAAATTAATCACACATATGAAAGTATGTCATTTTCTTGGAGTAAAAAACAAAGTGTAAATAAGTACTGAAATGTATAACAGATATTAGGGAATAGGAAGAAAATGTTTATGTAGGAAGGAGAACTAGAGAGAGAGGAGGTGTAAAGGAAGAAAGGGAAAAGAAAAAAGTGAAAACAAAGCTTCTGTAAATAAGGAGAGAAAGGATTAAGGAAAGAGGGGAATGGGAACAAAGGAAAAATTAAGATATATCATGTATAGGTACAAGTATGCTGTGATGAATGTGATCATTATGTATATCTAAAATGTACCTATAAACTTATCAAGGTAAAAAAAAGAAATACTTCAAAAAATAGTTTAAGTCCCTAGGCTCTGGATTCTCTCTCCTTCTATACTCTTAGTGGTCCACGGATGGATATATCTTCTAACACTGTCAGGTCTGAATTGCTGTAATAGTCTCTGGCATTGCCCTTATATTCCAAACATAATTTCACAAATAGTCCTTGAGAATTTCCTCCTCTGATAATGTTTCTTGTTGAGACTCAATGATTTGTGAGTTTTATTTCCCTGATTTTCTTCTGCTGAGACCCATTGTCTTGCTCTCTCCTACATTAAGTTTATGATGTTTCTAACATCAATCAGTGGAGTATCTCTGATTTTCTTTTAAAATTCATAATTAAACACCACAAAGGGTATTACTTAAGAGGGAGAAATACTGAACAACAAGGAAGAAGTTTCTTGTTTTAAGGCCACTTGAAACATTCTTCACATTTTTGTGTGACTGAAAACCTCAATAGTAAGAACAAATGAGGGATAAGATCTCTACCTGACTACATGCCACATTCACACCTTGAGACCAGGGATGGGACAGCCCCTGACCTAAGGAAGTGGCACAGGTATTTCATTCCAAAGGCACCTTTTGTTGGCCAACCAAACTCACTTTAGCATCTGAAAGCGAAACTTCTTTTAAAATGGGGCATTCTATGCCCACAAAGGCTCTGTTTTTTAAATTATGTTAACCATTTCATCATTTTTATTGTCCTCACAATACTATATTAAGGCAAAAGCTTTCAGAGAAATTGGAAAAAATTTCTTTTGGCTTAGAATGTGCTGTTATAGCATATGAAGCTAAAGCAGAAGACATTTACACCCTGCTTAGGTAAAAATAACCATTGTGTTTCCATTTATCTGGCAGTTTCCCTCATTTATAATATTCCTGTATTCATCATCAGATTTCTGTAGCCTTTTGAATGGCAGCCAACACAATTGGGCTTCAAAGAAAACATAGAATTAAGCGATAGTGTATGATACATTTAAAGCTAATTTGGCACCCCGGTTTCACCAAAACCCTATGTGTTTAGAGTTTCTCTCAGCTAAATAATGCATTCCCACAGTTTATCAGTCAAGCAAAATTTAAATAAAAGTGACAAAAACATGTGCATGATCTAAGCATAGACATAGAATATCATTTTATGATGTGTTAAGAAGCATAGAGAAAAGCTGATCTATGGATTATACAGCAAATGAACAGCTCTCCGCACATTCCTCTTTATTCATTCAAACATCGTGTGGTCTCTGACTATCTCACAGTTCTATGAGATCTGAGGAACTTGGGTCTCCCCTCCATAACAGGGAATGTGAATTTTCTGCATAGAGACACAGAGTAATGACAGTCATCTCAGGGAAACAGAGAAGTGGAGATTTCCATCCCTGAAATGATGATTTCTGAAGCTGCCTTTTGGTATGACTCTGTTCCACAAGCTGAATATTTAAGGTTTGACCAAGGGCACTACAAAGTTTTTGGGGAATCATTTAACTTAGGATGACAGTATAATGATTAAATGCATCTATATCACCTTTCTTGAATTTAAAATACAGCACAATTCTAATTTTACTAAGTATTTTCTGTATCAACATGTAACTTCTTAAGTTTTAAATGTAGGACTCTCATTAGTACTGTACTGTACAATCGTCTCTGCCATGTCTTGATAAATTTATTATGGGAATGTTGGGTTTTGAAAAGATTATTCTCATTTCTGATGTGTATAATTTAAAATATTTGATTTGTAAAATGGGTAATGAGAAGATATTATCTTGGATCTTATTGTAATTTAAAGTAGCAGTTTTTATTAAAACAAGAGAATATAAATGGGAAATGAAATAAGCGCCGAGCACTGTAAATGGGACAGGATACAATAAAACTACTTCAGAATACATGGCTTCATCCTTATAAGATAAAGAAAGGTCCTATCTCTTATATCCCTCTAGCTCTTTAAAATACAATTGCGTATTTAGGCAGAAAAGCATTATGTGCACCCAGAGCACTTAAGATTTTATTGGACATTTATTTATAAATATGTGCAAATGTTTTCTTTATATTTTCTCTTTTTTGGCCAATTACAAACTGATCACTTACAATTGTACTTGAGTGTTTAGTGACCAGAAAATACACAAATGCTGCCACTGCCAAAGAAACTGAAAGTGCACGAGCAGATTGAAGAAAATACTACAGGCAAAAATTAGCCGTCATTAGTTACCCCTGCTAATACTGCAGAAAATTAAAATGCTTGCCTCACTGAGAATTGGAAAACATTTTGGAAGTTTATTTGGAACAATCCAAAATGTGTTTTTATATACATAGTTTTCATTTTATGAAAATATTTTGTTATATTTCACAACCACACTTTAGTTTTCATTGGTACTCAGGAGATGTAACTCTTTTTTTTTTTTTTTTGAAATTACAACTTTACTTTTTATTTTAGGACCATTTAAAATCTTAGATAATGGCAAAAGTTTTAAGTCATAATCTTAGGAATTTATTATTAGTTCCATATCCACTAATTCTTTGCTAATGCAAAAAAGTGACATACTGATATTCTATGTTTTATAATTAAGATATTTCCTATGAAAATACATATTAAATATATATCCTTTGAATATATTCATCATGATATTCTTAATTGGTGTTTTCTGCACAGACTGTCTGACCTTAGAATTACAATTTAGGATATGTTTGGAATTTAAGATTCTTTTGTGAATTATCTGCAAATGTTAAACAGTTCTTATTCTTACATTTATCTTTATATTTATTTGATCATTACATGGTCGATGACTGCCTTGCAACACTATGACAAATATATACAGTGTTCAATGGTATCATTTTAGTACTTGTGAAGAATATAGAATGAAAGAAGATATATTAAATAATAAAGGAGATACAGTACTTCAATATTCACAATATTAAGCAGAATGTTCTAAAATTTCTAATAGAAATAAATACAGGAGCCCTACATTAAAGAATAAATATTTTACAATGCTGAGCAAATGTCTTTTGAATTTTTGTCATATAATGAATGTCCACATTCATTTTTCTTTCTATTACACAGAGAAAAAGAGAGAAAGAGACAGAGGCAGATCAGAGACAGGAAGACAGAGAAAGGGTTGTGAAGTGAAAAAAGTCTGTCTGTGTGTGTGTGTGTGTGTGTGTGTGTGTGTGTGCTTTATGAAGGGGGATGATCATCTATTTCCCCTATATATTGTTGGTTTCTTTTGTTCTATTAATGACTATATACTAATATTTCTATTTTCAGTTTCCGTGCTTACAGATGACCTTACTGTCAATATCTCTGTCAAGTACATTTGCTTAACACCTGTTACAAAATGCTACAGGGTTCCATGCACATGTGATACCATATTGGAATGATCCAGTTCATTTGCCATAATGCAAATAGGTAGAGTACATGTTGCCTAACATATTTAAGCACCATTATATTTTGATCAAGGGAGACTTTGGGATGATTTTGTACCACAGAATGTACAAAGATTCTTTTGTAATGCTTATTGCTAAAAGCAAGCAACCAAATAGTTTCCATGCAAAAACATTTCTCTTCTTGGTTAAAGATAATTATGAGACATATGATAAAATACATATAGAGATTTTGCAAAACACATTCATATATACATAAATATAAGTGAGTAGGCATATTATTATTATTAACGTATATGAATGTTTAGTTGAATATTTAAACTTTTGTAAAATGGCTTGAACTTTTTGTTTTCTTAAATAGATTAAAATGAACAAATGGGAAATATTCCATTGAAATTTTCAATTTTGGAAAATATTCTATATTTGAGTAACCATGTAACATGTGTGAGTATGATACTATAAACTCTTTTGTCTTTATTTTTAATAATCAATGAGAGATAACATCAATATTAATAAAGAGTAGGAAAAATGTTAAGATTAAGTAACAGATTCAATTTATTGAACAAAAAAGGGGTTTTGGACCTACTATGTGCAATATATTTTTACGTGGCATGTTGATAGTGATTGCAAAAGACCCCTTTCCCATATTCAAAGAATTTTAGTTATACAAATGTGTACACACAATACCATACACACCATCTAGGTTTTCTTTTAATTTAAGCATAATACAGCAGAAGGAAGACACAAGTACTTGGAAAATAAAAAGTTAAAAACAGAAAACCAGCAAATAAAGCTGCCAAATTATTGTCATTTTTCTTTCTTTTTCTCACATAATTGTCGAATGTTTTTCCTCTAAAGTAGTGAGAGTGCATTGCACAGGTGAGATGTCTAGAGTCTCGTAATAGGAGGAGGGCATGGGCCTCTCTGCCGGACCCTGCACACTGCACCGGCAGGTGCATGAACAATTCCGATGCAGGCCACTTAGGACACTCACATTCGAGATCTACAGTGACAATAATGGTCATCGTCCTTCATACAGATCCCAAAACAAATAGATAAGTAATATAAAGTTACATATTTCCTGACTGTAAAGGCTTGATTTTCTTTACTCCTGTATAAAACAGTGATTTTTATATTCCTTTATGGTATTGTGTTTGTATATGACTAGATTTTAATTTATTCATCTTTCTGAAATAGTTTGGTTTTTAATTTGTGTTCTTAAACATACACTTTCACTTCATTATATGTTATTTTCAATTGGCAATGAAAAAATAAAAGTACAATTGATTGAATACATATATTTATATATTATATTATATATAATATATATATACTTTTGTGACATATTGCTTAAATGATAAATTTTCTGATATCAAAATCTTAATTTTTCTTAGCTTGCATGAATTAACCCAAAAAGAACATCAGTATATGTTTTCTATCTAATTTTCTTTAAATAAATGTATCTTTCCATCAAATAATTTTCAGAAAAAGTAAACAATATCTGCTGCAAAACACAGCCACACTGTATTGTGGCATGTTCCCACAGTGTGGTTAGCCTTAGTTCTTTAGCCTTTAAGACTTAGCAAAATTGCAAGCATAAATATAATACACATCAAATAACAAAATGAGTAGGAAGGAACATAAATAATATTGGATTCATAAGCTGCACTGCTATAGTTGTTTATACACAGGGCTTAGGTTTGATTAGGTGGCACAGGATAATGCAAATGGCATAACAAATCTCTATTAATTGGGAAAGATTTCCCAAAGGATGCAGATTTTAAATTCTCTTCTACAGGAGTTGAATCAAATAGAATCTTAAAGAATGGATTGTGGCATGCATGATACCTTGTTTCAATAAAAGGAAGGGAAGATTAGGGGTACTGGAGAAGAAATACAACTTGGAAGTTTATTGGGAGACCCAGAAGTCTTATACAAGCCAATTACATACATACGGTGGCCACTGATAGACTACTTCATTGTTTGGGGAATTGAGTGGCTGCTGTAAAGGCAGCGTTATTGAAAGGAAAAGAATCTGATAGGGAAAGATCAGTTAGATTATGATAAAGTGGTCAAGGATTGAGGTAATGATCATGTTGGTGATAATATGTTTATATATACATATATAAATTATATATGTAGTGGATCTCAATTTATATATTTCTTTTGCTTATTTTTTTGCTTTAACTTTCATAAACCCCTCTGCTTAGTGCAATTAGAAGCTTTTTCAAAGGATAAAAATGAATAATAACACATGAAATATGAAATAAAGAATGGAGAAGGAAACTGAATACAATTTTCTGAAACCAAATTCTATCCTATTCTATAAAGAAAGTAGAAATGGTTGATGATGCTGAAGCAGCTTCATAAGATGGCTTTTCAAAGTTTGGTCATCCATTTATTTCAGGCTAATGTGAGTAAAATCCAGAGAAGACCTTTCTGACTTTCAGGCAATTTGATGTTAAAATTTTCTGCTTGGAAATTTGACCAGAGAAAAGCAAGGGATACCTTAATTACTCTGTTTTAGAAAACAAAACTGGAAATTACCAAATTTTTCGTTACATGAAGTTGACTATGCTTATGGAGGTAAGATCTATGAAAAACGTGCACATTCTATGGAATTTCATAAACAAAACTTTCTTGAATGCTTAGAACTTCTTATAAAAAGTTTTTGGCCAACAGAAAATTCGAGTGAGAGAAGACTGTTCCTAAGATCTTAGACACAAAGACTGTGTTTGTAGATTTTAGTTCAGGAGAGTCAAGAAAATATTCGTGTTTTCTGAACTGCAAATATGTGACTATTTTGAATAAAAGTATTTCCTGAATTGTAGTTAAGTACATGACAATGTAAAATGGCCTATAAGTAATTTCACTAGATATGAAAAAAGGAGATAGTTGTTGAAAATAGGTAATGCTTGCAGTTTTATTTGTTTTTGTTGTTGTTGTTTTTACTAGGAATTGAACTCAGGACCTTGTGTTTGACACTAAGGCAAACTGTACCACCAGGCTATATACCCAGTCCCAGAATCTGACAGTTGTTATCCAGAACACTTCTTTTGTTTTAGTTTGTGACTTTTACCATCAGAAATAACTATGTCTTTAGATCCTATGCATTCAAAAGTAAGACGTTCTCATTGATGAGGATGGTTCCATAGGTTGAACTCTGATCTGCTCTGAAAGTGAGCTATGTGTACCAGCCTTGAAATATTTGTTGTAACAAAAGCAGCATGTATTTTGTTGGCTCATTGTAACCTTACATTGCTCCATGTCTCCTTTTCTCTTGATTATTACATCATTAAAAATAGTATACAAGTACCAAATTAAAAAGAAGTTGACTTAAATCCACAGTGCATATAAACTCTTTTGGTTCCAGCTATAATCCATTCGAATGGCTAAGAATCAAATTTAATTTGATAATTGGTAGAGTAAGTGCATATTTAGGGCTAGCTCCCATTACTCAGCCCTTTCATTCAGTAAATGTCATCTGCACAATCTGGCACATGTTGTGTGTGCACCATGATGCCCAAAGAAGAAAAAATCCCCCGACAGTCACACAGTTACTAGACAGTGTTATGGCAAGGAGCTGGTTCTAGCATGGATTTTCACCTCTAGAGGCCCAAAGAAAAGGATCTTGTTAAGAAAAGAAATAAACTAACTATTCACAAAATGAACAAAATATCTTCCAAGAGTACTTATTCCAAATCCAGACTGGAACAGTGTGTCTTGTTCATCATAAAAGTCCATTGTTCTGACTAACACGTCCAGTTGTATAAACTTAAGGATATTTGTGCTCACAATCTCAGCTCCTCTATTGCCCACTGTGAATTTATTGCTATATAATCTTTTAGATGAATTTTGATTTATGAGGTGATCAGTTAAGAATTGAAATTTGTCTTCACTGAATCTTAAAAACTATCTTTTGCTCTTATGGAAGTCATATCTAGGAGAAACAGAAAGACAAGGAAATAGAATGAAAGTTTTAAAAAAACTAGAGGAAAAAAAGAAAATGATATAACTGTAAAGTTTGAAAAATTCTGGAACATCCAAAACGATACTGTTCAAAGATATTTCCGCAGTGACCCCGAGCCTTGTGTGTCCTCGTATACAATCAGCAGTGTCTATTCCATACAAATGATGAGCTACAGATAATTTTTCAATTTGGTTTTTATCCTGAACATTTAGAAAAATCTGAACACAAATAAGATCTTGAAGAGAGTATTTTTCTTACTGGTGGTTTAGATTGGGTCTGAGGAAACAAAGGGTAATTTATAACTTTAATTTACTAAAAGCATGTGAATTGAATATGCTAAAATTCAATAACTGCACAGTGATGTTTAACTTCAGCTGTTTCTGTCTTTGTGAATAGTGATGAAAAAAGGCAAATTTGCTTGCATCTTCCTGGTTGACACCGAGGTCATTGCTTTATGGGTTTGCTTTCATTTGCTCATCCATAGTAATTTCTATTTTTGGCTACTCTTGCAAAAAATGAGATGTCCTGGATCAAAATAGATATTCACATACTGCAATTGTAGCACCAAGGCAAAAGCTACTGTACAAAGAGCAACAGAAGAGAAAGAATATGGCTGATTTTATCGTAAAACATAACCGATAACATGGTATTTAATATGGAGAGAACGTTCCATATCCCATGCTTTGTTACCACATAAAATGCCTTCAGAATGGTTGTTCCCTGACATAAGGTCTTTATAAAAGATGTAACTTATTGCTCTACCTGTAACTGAAATAAATACTAAATCATTAAAGAAAAAGTCGAGCAGCTCCTTCAGAGTAAATTTTCCACAACTTGCAGCAGTGCTAGTGGTAAGCACGTTATACAGTAAGTTAGCCTGGAGCTAAGTTAAGCAGGCAGATTAGGGCTGTAATATAGTATCAGGACTCATAAATCAAGTGTGCTTGCAGACTTCCCTTCACTTACTGCTCCTTCTTACAGTTCAGACAAGTCATAATTACACATCAGTAGGCATTGTGAACAGAGGAATGAACTACAACATAACGCACAATAAACCCTGTCATATAAAAGCAAACTGGATAAAATAACAGAGGCAATACTCCATTTTACAACTTCACACTAAAGAATTACACCATGCCATTGTGTATTATTCTGATCAATCATGAATCCATCCACAATTGACAGCTCAGTGGGCTAAATTTTACCATTGAAGAATAGTTTCCAGTTTTATTATTTCCTTGTTTGATTATACACATTAAGCACAAGACTGTGTGTGATTTTGAAAAGCCACAGGTACATAATATAACACTGTCCTGCATACATTGCAATTAAATAAATTCTGCTAATGCTCTTTTAAAGCTTTCTTTTATTAGACATGCTTAAAATAATTCATATTGGATGAACTATAAGTGGGTCTTTATTCGTGTTTTATTAGTATTACAATTTTGAGTAATTATTCAGGTATTCTTGTTACCTTAGACCAAAGACATGTTGACTCTGAAGTCTTTTCCGTTATTTTCAGGCTTAGATGATATTACCGCTAAGCTCCAAGGAGCACCCTTTATCACTGGGTTGGAGCTGAGCATTGAAAATGGGATTTAATGAAACATGAGCAAATATTGGTTGTTTCAATTCTAATAAAACATTTAAAAGAACTAATAAATGTTAGGTAATTGTTGAATGCTAATCTAAAATTGCTACTACTGGTTTTATTTTACAGTTGGAACTCAGCAGGTGTTGGGGGGATAAATTCTTCACCTTATTTATCAAATATTGTTTTGAGAGGCATAGAGGTGTTTTACCTACTCTGCATTCATAAAAATTTAATTATGGTTAATATACTAGCAACGACAGAAATTAATTTTAGAGACAGAGTAAATTATAGGATATAATGGTGTTTCCTTTCAGATGTGACTGAGTTCACATTTTAACTATTATTCACATATATAGCCACATGTCTCTATATTCATACAAATATTTTCCTATCTATTTACATAAAGTCTCAATAAAGGAGACTTTACTGAGAAATAAGAACCTGATATAATTACTTTCAGTTACTGATAGTTCTCATTTTTTCTCTCTGTTACATATTGTTTGTTGATATTAGGATTTTGAGAGAAATGGAGGAATAGACAATTAGGAAAAAGTTTAAAAGGCTGAAGGGAGTCAGTGTGACTACAGCAGATTTCAGGCAAGCACCAGTGATCTTAGAAGCACAAGTTTGAGTTAACTCATGCCACCACATCCTCCACTACCGGTGCCACGCTTCTGATGAACATCCACAGGGCTTAATCTAGTGATTGGGTCATATTTTCATTTTGTCAAAAAAAAATCCCTCTTAAGCTTCTGCCTCTATAACAGTATGAGCTGACCTCTAACATGACAACTCACATGCTCCATGTCAACTATCCATGTACTGGTGGTCCTATCTCATTTAATGTTAAGAACCGTTTCTTATGCCACATTCTATGCTCATGATTAAAGGATAGAGTTTACTGGCAAAGAGTGCAAGTCCAAATATTTATTGTTTGGAATGGATTAAATATTAATGGAATTAATATCTATTAATGGTGTAGTATACATTAAAATTAGATATCATTTAAGCATCAAAAGTTGGGTACACATGTTGCCATTATTAGTCCAATTCCTTATGTGTCAAAATTGCTTAAGATCACACAGATAGTTAGTAGAGGGCCCAGTATATAGATGCAGGCAGTCCAATTTCAGAGGCCTTATTAACAGCTATGCCCCACTTGTTATTTTGTTGAGTCAATACTTTAATTTTTCACAAGTCTATTAATGTAATTGTTTCTTCCATAAATAGGTTCCTGTCTAAAGGCCTGACTTCAAAGCTAATGCTGAGATATGTCCCAGCCTGGACAGTGTAGAATATTACAAACATAAGCAAAGAGAACCTTTCCTGGAGGGACTTGACCCAGACTGGTCTTTTGGATTTTTTCATTGTTTACATTTTATTTCCTGACATGGAAGATATTGTTATATGGGTTTGCTTCAATTTAATTATGGTAAAGTTTCTTTGTTTTTGTTTCATCTTTTTTTCCAAACCTTCTTAAAATCATAGCTAGATTTTCAAAATGCTAGTAATTGACTGCTCTTAGAGCACAGAAGCCTGGGAGCCATTGAGCTGTATGGTTGGACACCTTAATAATTTTTGGTAGTGATGAGAGAAAATTCTTTTCTATATTACAGTTTGTTCTCTTAAAAATATGAACATGCTGATGTCTTTTCTATTTTCTTTTGCACCCCACAAAATTGAGATTGAATTAATAAGTTTCACTATTAGTCAAATATTGTAGATAATTGAAAAATAAGGAATTTGGCACTGTATAAAATATAATAACTTATTGACCACATATTTGACAGCTTTTCTCTTGGGTTGTTATTGTTAAAATGTGACTTTATGGGAGCTAAGAAAGCCTGTAAGAAAGGAACAGATTCAGGAGAGTTGTAAGCTTTCAGACAAGTCAAGCAATGCTTTTGTCCTAAAATGCCTCATTTCAATAAAGTTTCACTCTAGCAAATAATTTGCACCCTTTTTCTTTGCAAAAAATTTTATATCTGCTTAGAGTAAATACTTGGAAGCAACTGGTTACATTATCTAGTATAATTATTTTCTTGCATTAATATTTTTAAATATTAATGAGAAAATGAGAATTAAGAGGAGGAACAAGAAAACATAACGCTTCCTAAACATGAAAAATAACACCCAAATAATTGAGATATGTTTTTCTACTACATATTGCTGTCTACATTAAATTTATTAGAAATTACACTTACTATTAGGATCCCAGCTGGAGTTGGAACTGTATATTTTCTGTGATGAAGTACAAGTCAAGTCAATAATTTATGAACTACATCTTAAAATTGACAACCGATCAGACACTTCTCAATAAGAAAAGAGATATTATGAAGTTTTAAAATGTCTCGAATGCAGAAAGTGAATATAGAAAAGATAAGTAGTTCTGTCAAGCTGATAAATGAAAGAGGGTAATTTTGTCTTTAACTGGAAATGCTGCTAGCATAAGGAAGAATTATTAGGAAAGTATTATATGAGACATCTGTTAACTTGGTCAGCCAAATTAGAAAAAAAAATTCTTTAAAATTTCTATATAGTCATCACTTTCCGGTGGATATCTATCTGGACTGCAAAACTACATACAATACAGTTGAACTTCAACTGTATGAAAAAGGCATTTTGGCAATAGAAAATATTGGTTAGAAAATATGGATGCTGAAATAATAAGTAATTCATAGTTGATTTGCAGTTTGGAGATTCTGTAAGTATAAGCAGTCGCAGGGTTAAAAAGGCTTTTTCCTCCTCATTTATTTTCTTAGAAAGTGTTATTATCCAGCTTGTTTAAATAGCAACTATGCAAATTTTTCAAGCTTTATAAATGTTTCACCAAAGAATTCTCAACCAATCAATTAATTCTATTTATTTTTTCCTGATTGTCAGCAGATGAGTATCTAGTGAGAATGGTTTTCATTTTTCTAAGTTTGTAAAGAACTGTAAATCTCTTTTCTGTAGAAGTCTTTGGAAGTAGGAAAATAGTTCATCATATGAACAGAATTACTCCAGCCCCACTCTCAAAAAATTAACTCTTCCTTTTCTTCCCAGTTCTTTCTTCTTCTTCTTCTTCTTCTTCTTCTTCTTCTTCTTCTTCTTCTTCTTCTTCTTCTTCTTCTTCTTCTTCTTCTTCTTCTTCTTAATAGCTGGATTTTAGGTGATAAAAACCATAGAATAAAAGTTTTGGTATAAAAATGTCATAAGAATTGCTTATCATTTATTGAAACTATGTAGAAGGTACTTGTGTTTTTAGTCATCTTCAATTGTGCCCAAGTTCACTTCTGTAAATTCCTTGGTTGCAAGAAACAGAAATAAAATCTTTAAAACATGGAATCCCAGCTGTAGAAGGAACATGTGAGAGTCCTCAACCTTCAGATATACATGTAAAGCTATGAGCCTGAATAGGTCTTCAAGGGAATGACTATAGGTCAAAACAACAACAGCAGCAACAACTTTTCCTTGGCATATATCAAGGGGTGCAGAGAGGAAGGAAAACTGGAAAAAGAGCCTAGGAAGAAGTCAAAAGTGAGATGGGGAAAGCAAAATCAATGGATTATAGCACTCTGGAATCCAAGTGAAGAAGTGGACTACATATCAAGTTTTAAATTCCCATGAAGCTCAATTACAGCTTCCAGCAGAGAGATCACAGGGAGCCTCAAGGAATGTAACATCAAAAATGCTTGTGATAAAACGTGTTATTACAGTGAAGTATAAAGAATGTGAAATGAGAAAAATTGATGATAGCAATTTTGAGAAATCCTGATGAGGACTGATAGGGCAATAACTAGAAACTAAGAGGCAAAAGAGAGAGGGAGCTAATTTTACAGTACACAACTATAGATCCAAGACATTGTTGGAGTATTAGCCCTCCAGCCTAATTGGCATAGACTCTTTATATATGCTAAAGGACAGTTGGTTTTGTTGTTGTTGGTTGTTTGTTTGTTTTGACCTATAGTCATTCCCTTGAATCCCTATGCAGGCTCATAGTTTTACACGTCATCTGTAGGTTGAGGACTCTCAAATGTTCCTTCTACAGATGGGATTCCATGTTTTAAAGATTTTATTCCTGCTTCTTGCAACCAGGGACCTTACGGAAGTGAATTTGGCACAATTGAAGATGACTAAAATCACAAGTACCTTCTGGTCTAGTAACCGTGAGCAAACCTTCTTTCTTGCAGGTGCTATCACTGTGATGTTGTAATCTCATTCAGGGGATTTGTGATTTTCAGCAAGGTTGTTTTTGAATCTTGATTCTTTCTAGGGCCTCTGCGTGGCTATGCTTTGCTCACCTGATGTTTCCTTTCCTTGGTGCAATACTCATGCCAGTGTGTCTCAGTTCTCCCCCATAACAGTGGTGGTGACAATTTCTCATTCGCCTGCAGATGTTGGAGAATAAAAGTAAGGAAATGGATACAAATATTTCTAAAAGTGCTAGATATATGTATGTCATTATTTATTGTCTGTAATATACTTTTGGTTGTAAGAAATGGAATGTAAGGCATGCACTGGCTTCAGTTACTTAATAAATAAACACTAATTTAATAGACAAACTAAATATTTATGTCAAATATTCTACTTTTGTCCCAAAAATGCACTCAGAGGGGAAATGAATAACTCTCAGCTTTGGCTTTGGAATAACTATGAAAAAATCTGGCAACAGCACTAATGATTGGAATGTTCCCACAGTATCAGTCACAGTTTTGTTTTGTTTTTTAATGGTATACAAAACAGTAAGCGAGCAACATGTGAAAGGGTTTTCTCAAATAAGGGAATGTTTTGGCTTTCAAAGAAACTAGGTTACAATGTACAAATTAAATATTTAAGCAGAAACTAAATCAGGAAAAGTCAGGGAAGGGAGGCATAGAGAGGGTCAATGGGTGTTTTCAAAAGCTTGGAGACACGATAAGAAAGCTAGTTGAAACAAATGAGCTAAATGATCCAGGCAAATTCATGCAGGCGTCTAAGCATCAAGGGCTAAAATCTATGCTGTACAGTAATCTGATAAGCAACAAGTCGACCTGTGTGACTTCTGTCCTTGGACTTAGCAGAAGAGCATTATAGGTGGTGATTGTATGTGTGCCTAGAAAGGGATAGGACCAGCTACAGCTTTGAATCTATACTCTAGTTGTCTGAGGACTTCTCACTATGGCTGATACATACTTGATGGAAGTATTTGTGCACACACTGTGTTGTGTTTTCAACTTGAATTCTTATTGTGGATTTCTATTCTTTAGCACTAGGTGTTTGCAGTGCACAAAGAATGCACTCATCACGGGACCGGGTTTCAGCATCTACACTGTCCATTGCACATCTTACTCCCCTTTCTCTCCCTGCCTTTCTGTCTCCTTCCATCCCCAGAGTCTTCTCTTCTCTACAAAGTCTATTTCTCTACTGTCTAATGTCAGTCTTTTAATTAGGCTTTGGTATGCATATGTATCCAAAACTAGCAAAGAGATAAACTTATGAAGAGGAAACATTTCTTTATTTCCTAAATTAGTTTTATGTTGATGGGAAATGACTAGCAATGAAATCTTTAATGTAGTTAATTCTCACTAAACACTAATGTTTTGAGAATGCCCTAATAGAAATACAGTTTCATATCATATAGATAAACAATTTTTTTTAATTTATTGATTTCTATATGTGAACTCTTCAGAAAAAATGCACTTATTTGGTTTATGTAGAGAAGAAACTGTAGGCAGAAAGGAATTTGAGTTATAAAATTTAGAAGTTTTGCTTTCTCCCTCCCAAGTGTATACAGCTTTACAATATAAGTGAGATTCCTTCAACACAAAGTTTACTAACTAACGCCTGTGTGCCAGGCAGGCTGGATGGTGACTAGGCATTTGGTCACCACTGAGTTTGAAAAGAGTTGAATTGAATCCCACAGTTTTAAAACTGAGACATTTAAATTTTTCTAAGTACATGTTTCAGTTCAGGATAAGAAAAGAAAAAATATAGAGAGACTTAACATACTGAACACACCTTGTTGGGCAGCAAGTAAAGGAGTTTCCTAGCAGCTGACCGTGTAATGAGGCATCCACTTCTCTGATCCCCGAGATCTTCCTCATTCTCTATGTGACTTATAACATGATGAATTCACTCCTTTAGGTATCTTATGAGCAACCATTAATGAGGTCCTGGCCCCCTTTAACAAAACTCTTCTTTAAATTCCTTGCTGCCATGTACAAATCTCTATCATATAATGAGAGGTCAGTGCAGCTGCAGAGAAAAGAGCCAAGTTTTGTGTCACATGTAATTGACACCCCCAAGAGAGTAACACAGCATTTTAATCATATAAACAGAATTATTCCTTCAGCAGAAGTAAGGAGGCTAATCTAGATTATTTAATGAAAGGCTATTTGTATTGATTAAAACAAAATCAAAGTTGAAATTAGATCAGTATTTGGTAGTTAGAAAAAAAGATCATTTAGATATAAAAAAATAGGGTCCTGCTAGATATGGTGAAATATAAACAAACAAAAGAGTAAAATGAATTTTTAAAACACTACATCAAAATCTAGACAGAATGGCTTCAAATAAATAGCATAAATTTAAGACTTGCCATGATTATTTCTAAATAAAATAAATTAGAGTTTTAGAAAAATGAAATGATGGTACATTATTTTGATCCCACTTAAACCAGATTTCTTGGATTAAATTGTTATTTAGGTTAAATTTGATAAAGGTAAAATCCATAAATGCATACAGAACATATTCATAACAATATTGCACCTTGTGGAAAAAGTAAATGAAGTAGATAATATTATGTTTTTTATTGGACCAATAAATAAAAGGCAGTTCTCAAGCCCCAAAGTCTCAAGTACATTTTTGCTTTAAATGAACACACTCCTGAAACATTTTATTGAAATCTTTCTTGTGGGAACACATAGGTAAATGGCTGTAAGCATGTGAAAGTGAATTGTAAATTGTAAAGCTCTATTTAGAAATTCTTTATATTTCTAACATACAACTGGACGTTGTTATGACTTCTATCTGCCAAGATTAACATCTGTCTTACAGAATTAAAATAAACTGTAAGAAAAAAAATCAGTAAATATTCCATCGCAGAGAGAAAATGATTGGACCTCAGAATGACAAAACTGTTGATTTAGTAGCAATATTAATAAACATAATTACATAGTTGTAATGGCAATTTCCATAATTACTGTGCAGTTGTACTTTCAACTATGTGATTATAATACTAATAGTTAACTTTTATTGCATATTTTCTAAGTGCTAGTAGGGATTGTATATGTATTAACTAATTTAATCATCACATCAACCCTAGAAATTTGAAATTACGGAATTGGAATACTTTCTCCATAAAGTTCCAGACAGCATAGCTGCAGATTTTTGATTAGTTTTTAGATATTGGACTATATGTATTTAAAGAATAACATATCCTAGGAACAGGACCCAAATCTAAATATAAATTCATTTATGTTTTAAATGGACCTTCTACACATAGCTAAAGCTAATGTGTGATTTTTTTTTTTACGAAAAATAATTGTTCATGCAAACGAATTGCATGCTGTTTAGTTTTCTAATTGTCCCATCCTTATAGCACTCTCAAAACATCAGGTAGACATTTCAAAGTTCCGTCTCCAGGTTAGAAATGATTTATATTACTAAAAATATGAGAAAAACTGAGGCAAGGATGGTATTCTTTGAGAAGACACAGTTAGGAGGCACAGTTGAGATTTGATCCTAACTAATCTAGATTGAGATCTTGATAAAATGAAAAATCGCAGGGCAGAAGAAAGTGAATTGTTATGTGTATAATCCATGCTCTATTCACTGTGTTACCTTTGGCATACTCACCTGCATCACAGTTTGCTATTATGGATGCTAGAAGTGAGTTAATGTGTTTGTGATAAATATTAAGTTGATATTTATTAAAAATGTGAACGTCTAGGTGCTCAAGAAGAGAGCTACAGATATCATCACTATCACATCGTACGATAAACACAAGGATTTGTTGGGATACTGACATGGTGAAACAATGAAGTTTATTTAGTTGTACAAAACAGATAAGAGGATACTAAACGCTCTTCTTGTTTTTCTTTTTATTTCCAAAAGAGTAAAATAGTTACAACAGAGTCTAAGGAAATCTTGGGTAATGCATATTTTGGTAGTTGATTAAAACAGGCCTACTTGTCTTTGAGAAAAAGTCCTCTAAACCCAAAATTAATTTCTTTTTCAGAGAAACTAATTTTGAAAGATCATATCTTTAATAAATATTTTATTTATTTATTTATTTATTTATTTATTTATTTTAGGGAAGCGCCTATAGGGTGTTCAGGGTCTCACTATTAGATCCAACTCATAGTGATTCTCCTGTTTACAGCCTCCCAAGAACTGGGATTACAAGGGCGTGCCACCATGCCCAGTCTCAATTGCAGTCTCAGCACCCCTGGGGGTGAGGCTGACACTGCAGGTCCAGGGATCAAACCCCGGCCCCTGTGTCTGCTTAAAGGCGCTTTAATCCGCTAAGCTATCTGACCAGCCCTAATAAATATTTTATAGTCATTTTTGCAATTTGTGTATGAGTTTAGGGCAGGGAGTACAGGGTGTACAGGGTCTCACTATGCAGACTGGACTCATAGTGATTCCCCTGTTTTCAGCCTCCCAAGTGCTGAGATTACAGGTGCGTGGGGGTGGGGCTGGCACGACAAGCCCGAGATCAAACCCTTAGCCCCTGCATCTGCCTAAGCAGGCATTTTAATGCACTGAGCTATCTGGCTAGCCCTGTTTTTTTAGCAATCTAAAATATGTAATATAATTAAATTGACATTTTGTGAACCCAAATTAATAATGATAACTATAATATAAAACTTGTATAATCTTACATGGTAGCACTGCCTTGACAAACTTGCCCCATACCACAAAAATGTCAGGGCAGCAGGGTGTGAGTGGCAGTGTGGTATGCTGAGTATTATGGTTTCTGTCTAATTGTTCCCCCCAAAGTCTCATGAGTAATGGGCTGAACTGCTGGAATTTGTGATTAATTCATAATCCGAATTGGGATTATGGGTGTGAGTGCTACAGCTGAACCGGCCAGACAGCCTGAAGCCAATATAAGAGAGGGAAAGACATTTGCTGCTGTTGCTGCCCCTCATTTTTGCTCTTGATATTTTGCAGTTTTCCACAGCCATGAACTGTTGTCCTCTGTCATATGCCACCCTGTGTTGAAGTCAGCTCAGTATGGACTGAAAACTTCCACCTACTGTGAGTTAAATACAACTTTCCTTCCTTAATTTTGGGTGTCAGATATTTTATCCCAGCAATCAGAGAAAAGTAACCAGGAGAGTGATTTTAGAGGAATCTCACACAATCATAGATTAGGGCAGTTTTTCCCTTGTCCTTCTGCAGAAATGAGGGGGCAATTGAGAATTTTTGAGAGTTACATTCCAGGACACCCATTATTTATCACAGATGGAATGTACATGGATTTGCAGCATGTATCAAGTGGTTAAGCACAAAGTAAACACCAAGAACCTGAGTGCCCATGAAGGGAGTGGAACTTGCAGAAAGTCAGTAGAAAATTGATGTCTCAGACAGATCGAGGGCCACCCTCCCCCTGAGGTTGTTTAAACGCTGGATGCTACAGGAGAGGGCGGGACACAGCATGACTTGGGTGAGCTCACACTTGGGGATGCATTGCGTTTGTCAGAAATTGAGCATTTTAACTGCTCACTTAGAAAACTTCATAGAATCTTAAAAGTTACATTTTTAAAAACAAAAAATAATTTTAAAAAATTAGAAATGATACAAAATCTCATTAAATAAAATAATAGGAATTCAACAATGCACAATATTAGCTTCAAATTAGCTGTTTAGGTTGTCAGATATCAACCTGCAAAATTGGTTTTAAAAGCTATAAGAAATTAAGAAGGAGATGAAAAAGAATACTTTTAAAGGTATGTTCTTGACAGATCTGAACAAAGATTTCCTGGAAATTATCCATATAACAATGTCTTAAGAAAATCTGAGTAAGTCACTGTGAATGATTGGCTGTAAAGATGAGTATTTTATATATAACACATTATGAAAGAAGTTTGCAGAAACATTATTCATGTATACCAAGTAAGAAAAAAATGAAACCAATAATATCAGTGTATGTGTATATATTTTCATATATGTATATATATATATATATATATATATATATATATATATAGAGAGAGAGAGAGAGAGAGAGAGAGAGAGAGAGAGTAAGGCTGATCAAAGGTGCAAGATGCATGTGAGAAATCTGTTGCACTTTTATTGAGAAATTTTAAATTAAAAAAATGCAATGATGACAATATTAAACCTTCCTAATTTAATACATTTTTATTCAAATTAAAAATAGTTTTGACCATACAGGAAAATGATCTAAATTGCATTTCTGTAATGAAACCAATGAAAATTTGAAGATTAAAAACAATAAATGGGGGAACTCATTACAAATTATTGCAATGCATACTAACTTGTAAAATATTTATCTATGAGAAAGAACTGGTACCAGAGGAGTACAAATGGATGCTAATGGAATAGAGAAGAATGTGAGAAACAAACACTTATGTCAGCCTGTGCGCACATCCATTCTAGACATGTGTCTCAGTTACTTTACTCTCATTGCTGGGTCAAAATACATGACACTCAAAATTAAACAAGAAAAGCTTTATGTAGCTCACAGTTTGTAGAAGTTTCAGTCCATACTTGACTGACTCCAAGGCAGAGTGGCACATGCCAGAGGGCAGCAGCTCATGGCAGGAGAAAACATCAAAACAACAAGAGTGAAAAAGGAGGGGCAGTGGCAGCAGCAAGCCTCTGTCTTTGTCTTATGTTCTTTCTAGGCTATCTGCCCCGGAGCAGGTGTGTCACTCACAGCCATAAGTCTAGCACTGAATCATAAATTAAGCACAAACTCTAGAAGCTGCCCCAAGGCTTCATAAGGCTTTAGGGAAACAGAACAGAACATAAGGATATATAATATGTATATGGGTTGATAGGTAACAATATAATTTCAGATTACTAGGATAATAAGTGGTAGTGAGACAATGATTAGCTGTCTGAAATAAAATGAATTCTGCATTTATTGGTCACATAACAATAATTTTTATTTTGATATGAAATTATAAGTATAAAGATTGTTTTATAATACGATGCCACAAATAAGTGAATCAATATACATGATCGCACAAAATTTTTAATTTGCTCATTGACCAAGCACAAAACCAAACCAAAATCTTCTCCACAAATGATAAAATGGAGATACATTTGCTGCATTTGTGGTATCTGAGTACATATGTGATATATGGATATTAATGTGTAAAGAAATACTGCAACTAAAAGAAGCAAAATGAATATGAAAATAGAAATGTAAGAAAAAGCATGTGAAAAAGTTCAGTTTCTTAGTATGAAATATATTTGGCTTTTACTTCATCAAATTGATAATTTGTTATAACAACATCTGTTTTGGTCTTGGAAAAAAAAGTCTAATACATTTTCAGGAGCAAGGTAAATTAATACAAAGATTCTAGAGGACAAACTGGCAGTATTTATCATGAGGTCATAAAGAACACAGCCATTGACCCAGTAATTCCATTATGTTTAAGGAACTAATTAGACAGTTATATAAATGGTTTTCATTAAAATGTTGTTTACAGTAGTAAAAAACTTAAAAATGACCTAAATGTCCAAAAATAATGGAACAAATCATAAGATAGTGATGTACCAGAATATCACTAAAAATGATATTGATATGTTGACATGAAATTGTGTCTATATGCATATGAATATGCATGTGTGTATGTATGTAGTGTAAATACTTTTTGCTAAGTTACTTTCAAATAATGTTATGCTATATACACAGAATATATATATATATGTATATATATACACATATATATATATTATATATGTCTTTGCATATCTGCCCACATAGCCACACAAGGTATTTTTAAACTTAACAAAAACAAAATTTACTATAGGAACATGTGCACATAGGTCTCATATATAAAAATAATGTCTGTGTTTCATATATTTATTGATCTGTATGTGTATTTTTGCAAATAATATAGACCATAATTATTATTAACTCTGATTTCTCTGCGTAAGAATCATGATAATTTTAACTTTTTTATGCTTACTTATATCTTTAAACTTTTCTGTAATATGTATATTATTACGTAATTAAATAAATAATGGGGATAATTTATGTATAATAAGTTAGTAACTAACATCTTGGTTCTTTCATATAAGTGATTAGTGCAATTCTGATTAGATTTTGTGCTTGGGTGAAAATAAAAAGTTCATTTCTCAGTTTTAATCAACCCCTGCATTCATCTCTGGCAGTCGTGGTTGCATCAAACTGTTCTTTCACTGATATCTTGGGGATAGTAACTATTTTCCTACAAATACACCTCCGTAAAGACACACCGATGGATAAGGGGCCAAAACTCATTAGCCTATTTCTGTAAACAGTATTTGGAAATATGAGAAGGATGGTTTAAAACTGACAAAAATGTTAGCAATGAAGCATACTAAGATGCTAAGATTTTTTTCCCCAAAATGTACAATGAGTGGAGCTCTCTGGATTCATGTGAAATTCTCAGCGAATATTCTCCATTAACAACACACCATCTTTCTTTAACTGCAGTGCATGTCATCCGTGCCTAGTGGGAACCCTAATTTGCTTTGAATTGCCAAAGTGCTCATTATAGAATGCTTAGTAGCTAGAGTTTGCACATAATATTTGAAAATCAACCTTAATTTTTCTGCCTGAGATGAACACTTGGATTCCACAGTAAACATAATCAGAGATTTACAGAAACCTAGTGAACTCTGTTTATTATACTTGCCTGGAATAGCTACAGCAAAGGTCAGAGGTCCAATGTCTTCATGCAGAGACAGATCATGTTCTAGCTGGTTCTGAGGAGGAAAAAAACAGTAGGTGAGGTTTTAATGAATGGCTTATCATGTGAAACACACTATGTGATAATAGCTGTGTTGGTAGGACAAGAAGCAAGTATTTTCTTTCTTCATTCTTTTTTTTTTCCTTTGCAAGAGTTTAGTTAGATTTACATGGTTTTCATGCTTACATTTCAGAAGTAGCAAACAAAGCAGTTCACTGAAAAGCTTAAACTCTACAGTGAGTCTTAAGCATCTTTGATTTCACGGACTGGATTGAAAATGTTATAAAATTTAACATATTTGTTTTCTTTTTCAAAAAGCTAGATTTTATACATGCAAGTACTCAGGTTAGAGTACTTTTGATTTTGAATTATTTAGTTTTCCTTTTTAGTGATTGTTCTTTAAGTTGGAATTAAGTGGAAAAAAAATCCAGGAACCTTATAGAGGTGGAAATTGTATGTGAAAAAGGATCTGATGGTACAAGGTGAATTGCTGAATTACAGTGGCATGTGTGAAGGCAGCCCTCCTTTGATTTCCTGAGGGTCTTCATCAACTTACAGATGAACCACTGAGAACATTTGCACCAGGTGCTTCTGACTATAGTGTACTCTCCTCATGTAGTTGACGAAAGAAGAATAAGCTTAATATTTAAAAAATGAAAACCTACTTTGTACAAGTTCCTATGGAACTTTAATGTGCATGTGAATTATAGAGACTGTGACTAAGCAGGCCTGTGATTCCATATTCCTAAATTCTTGTCGTGGAAATACCACTGGTCAGCAGATTAGTCCTCTTATGGGGAGGTTGTGTGTGAATGAAGAACAACATCAAAGACTGAAAAGATAAATTCATAAATCGTTATATAAATAGAACAAAATGGCTTAAAGAGAAAGAAGATACAGCATAACAAGAATTTAGTAAATGATAAAGTGATTTAGTTGATAAAGAAATATTTTAAATTATTATTGGTGTAGAAGAAATTTACCACATCTTTGCTACAAGAAATCACAACCCTCTCTGATACCAATACCAAATTCATCAACAAGTGTGTTGCAGATGTGTGTATAAAGTCCAACATGGTACAACTAAACAGATTATAAAACTATATAAAAGTATAAATACAGGGCAAGAAAGTCTAATGCATAAGACAAAGGCAAACTAAATAACAACAGTTGGATATATTTGAAAAATTCTCACAAAAATTTTTTATTAAAACAAAACACAGACCAAATAAGCTATAGACATAATTGCAAATTGTAACATTTGTACTTAAAAATGATCCCTAGGCTGAGGATTACAGTTTTGTAAAACATTTGGCTAGAATGCTTTTAGCCATTAGCTGCACACAAAAATAAAAAACAAAAGCATCTTAGAATTCTTTTCGTCTCTGACTCCAGAAATATACATATTTTAAGAAAACATTCAAGGATGTGCAGAAAATGTTTGCTTCTTGATAGTAATAATAATGTAAATAATATTTTATAGATAGAAAAATCTCCAAATTAATCAGTCAAAAATGACCTCAAAGAGCTGGACTGTGAAATACTATAAAAATAGCAAAAATGGTCTCTTAAAAGTGCAGTTAATGTTGTAGAAAATCTTGTGATCATTTTAAATGAAATAAGTTATCAAATTGTATTAAATCCATATATAAACATGCATGTATATATGTAGGGCAAATTATGCTTGTGAATATATGAATAAACAGATACATAAACAAATACGTCCATTAGGTGAATATATTTTTAAAGGACATATTTTAGTGAGTTTTTTTTTCTAGTTTTTGGAAATTACCATGATTTTATTCTTTATGCCCCTAGATAAGTCTAAATATTCTGCACCGAAATATTCTGCATCATTTTTATGAGGTACTGTAGTATTTTCCAAATAAATAATATACAGCAGTTTAGAAAGAAAATGCTTCATACCACATTAATTCTTCTCCTTCATGACAAAAAGCAGTTCAAAAAGACCCAGAATATTCTGTGATTTTTTCCGCCAGCCCCCTTACCCAATATCATAAAAAAAATAAAATCCAACAATATAAGGCAGAATCCAGATTCTACTTCATTTTATATTTGTCAATCATAAGGCATTATTAAGTTGCTCCGCTATGTCTAGCACTCTGTTATTACATCTGCTTGTAGGAATACCCTAATGAGTTAGCATGACAAAATATACAAACTTAGAAAACAAAAGTGTTTCTCTTTTCCAGTGAAAGACACATTTTCACTTGACATTTTTCTATTTGGCTTATTCTAAAATACAGTTGCAGCGTGAAAAGAAGTATCTTTGGTTTAGTGAGGACTCAGGATTGAGGGCCACTCTGCATATGTTCTATATTAATATTCATAAATCCTTGGCAGAGGAAGTTTTATCTTCCCTTTTACAGATTTAGTTATTGAGAATTGTTCAAAATGATAGAGGAAACAACCCAGAATGCATTTAGTCAGTATTCCTTTCTTTATTTTATATGGCCTCTCTTCACAATTTTTATTTAAATAATAACAAAAAGCAGGGGAAAAAAAGAATTATTTTATAAAAATTAAGTAATGTGAATTATTTTTTTTTACAAGGTCCTGGTTCTGCTCTCGTCTGAGTCTGGCCCGTACTGCCTTCACACCCAGCAGTCCTCCTTTGTTTCATGAGCAGGGAGCAGACATTAATTGAGATGCTTTGTCTGTACTTTGTAACTGGTGTCCCCCAAGGAAACTGTCCAGTAAAAGTATTGTCAGTCAGTTGGTAAGCTCATTCATTTCAGTGAACAAAGAGAAACAAACTATAGGTGATGAGATAAATCTTTACTGCAACTTAAGAAGAGGTTAAAGAGGCTGCAGAAATGTTTAATTTAATGTGACAGTACTTCTAAGTCAAGTAATAAGGAAATAGATGTCTACCAGTCTCTCAAATAACCTGAATATATCCTTCATCTCACTTCCTAATGTTTTCACTAAACAATAAGAAACTGATTTTTAATGTCATTTAGTGCAAGAGCCAAATGTACTTATTCATTTTAATATAGAATAATTCACCCTTGAAGAGTGGCATACACGGTGTTGGAGAGGAACCCAAGTGGGACTTCCTGAGGTGTGGGGCTGAGGTCTGCTGTCACCTGCTTTCATGTGCACCCGGAACACCTGTGCATCTTTGCTCCTCCTCTGAGGTTCTGTCACTGTCGTGGTTACCCTGGCCCACTTTCTGCACCCAGGATGCGTTCTGAGTGTCAGGAGCACTTTCAGAGAATTTGAGTGCTCCATTTTTAGTAGCAAAACCTGAACTCTGATTTGTATTTCCTTTTCTCTTTAATGAAAGAAGAAAAGAAGCAGTTACTTTTCTACCCATTTTCCTAGCAAGTATTGAAGACTGAGCTTATGGGATGATGCCTGTGGATGGCAAACTAGACTTGAGGACACACATTCTCAGTCCTATAAATTCTGCTGTCACTGTCACCAATGGATCCCTTTCTTGTGTGAATTCATTACACACTGAAGTTCTGCCAGTGAACAAACACAAGACGACACTTGCTACACAGCATGAAAAAGGAAAAAAAAAACTTCCTGAAAATATATTTGCCATTTTTATACTTCAAAACAAATTAAAATGGGTGTGTTATTTTTATTAATGTATATTATATAATATTGTGATATACAATAATATGGCATATTAGCGTATAATGCCCAATGTGAACTGAACTTGAATGTTAATAACATTTCATCAAATTTATTAACTTGTTAAATGTATTTATTACAAGGTCTCATTACACAGATTGGACTCATAGTGATCTTTCTATATCAGCCTCCCCAGGGTTGGGATTACAGGATTGCACCACTATGCCCAGTTTCAGGGGCCAGCTTGGGGTGCCCAGGGCAGAGTTGGCACAGCATGCGGTACCAGGGATCAAACCCGAGTCCTTGGGCTGGCCAGGTAGCACTTAGTCTGATGATCTATCTCCCCAGCCCTTATGAAATTTATTAATATTAATATAATTTGTATCATTATTAGAAAAAGAAAACAACAGAAATAAGCCTTAAAAAATCAATATGTAGCTGGTGGTTAAGAAAATGTAAGGTAGAGCTAGATACATGACTTTTAATTGTCAATCTACTCTATTTGCTAATATGACTTAGGCAATTCATCTAGGTTCTCCTTTGCTTTGCTTATTTGTCTTACATGGCTGTAATGGTACCTGTCTTAACACTTTGTTATAAGCATTAAATAAAAATTGGTGGTCTGGCCAGATAGTTCAGGGAATTAAAGTACCTGCTTAGTCAGAGCGCAGCATCCAGGGTTTGATCCCAGGCATGCCATGCTGGCCCCGCCCCTGGGGCACGCTGATATGGCGGCTGAGACTGGATGTGGGAATGCACACCTGTAATCCCAGCGTTTGGGAGGCTGAAAACAGGAGGATCACTACAAGTCCGATTTATGTAGCAAGACTCTGTAGAACCTCTCCTAAATATATTAGAAAGATAATGGTATAGTCTTTGGTGTACATCTCTCAAGTCAATTTACCCACAGTTATTAGCTTAATTCCTATCACTTGTGCATACACACACACACGCACATAGATTTTGAGTTATAGAAGTTTAAAACTTATCAACAACAACAAAAACTGATCAATGGGCACATATAAAGAGAGAAAAAGTCTTTTCAAAACAACACTCCAAATCCTATGCTATATGTACAATCCGAGTGTGTGGGGACAGATCGGCCAGGGCTATGTCCATAGAGGGATTACATTAGACTTGAGGGGTGCTATGGTCTGGTGCTTAAATGCCCTCCAAAGTCTCACATGTCAAAAGTTTGAGCTCTAGAAATATGTTATTGAAAAATGGCAGAACATTTAAGAGGCAGGCACCAGTGATGTGTGCCCAGTGTTGGTTGCATGCACAAAAGAGCAGGGTGGGACACCAGACTCCCTTTCTGTCTTGGTGCTTTGTCACAAGGTGAGCAGTTTCACAGTGCCAAGCACTCCTGCCATGGTGTCCTTCCTCCCTACAGGCTCTTAAAGTGTGATCTCTCAGTCATGGCCTGAAATTACCAAAATCAAATCTTTCTCAATTAATTACAATATGATATTGATAAATATTCTGTACAGATGATGGATGAAATTCTTTAAGTTAATTATAGCTCAGGTATTTTGTTACAGTCATCAAAAACTGAGCTTAGGGATTTTGGAACAGAAAAAAGTATGTAAAGAAAATATAGAGGACTTGCAGAATGTATATGGGAGCTAAATCCTCTCAGGTTGTGCATTGTCTTTTCATAGTTGAGGTGATGCTATTCCCAGATGTATGGTTACTGTAGGATCCTTCTGTTGTGAAAAGTTAATCTATCCAGGTTTTTAGAATGTCAATTTAGTTTTATTTGTGATATACCCAATTAACATATCATATCTAGTGTGTATTAAGATGCAAAATACCATCCTTAGTACGGGAACACTAAGTTTGAAAACGTTCAGAACACATAGATGATAGTTAGAATAAGAAGAGCAGATGAGGTTTTTTCAGGTAAAAGGAGTGGATGCAAGATATTAGAAACAGAAGATTTTTGATGGAAAGCAGAAGAGAGCTTTCAACCTCAGCACTACTGGCGTCTTGCACTAAGTGAGGGTTTATTGTGGGAGCAGGACCAGTGCAATGCAAGGCATTTGGCAGCAGCCTTGGCCTCTGGCCCTGCACTTTTTTGTTGTTTTGGAAAACTGGGGATTGAACTCAGGCCCTTGCAATTGCCAGGCAAGCGCTTATTCAATTGAGCTATCTCCCTGGCCTTTGTCCCTGGACTTCAATAGCACTCCTGGTCTCCTCTGGTTGTAATAAAATGTATTTCTACAGCCAGATGTCCTCTGGGGACCAAAACCAGCTCTGGTTTAAAACCATTGAAATAGAAGATAGAAAGTTACAAACAGGAGGAGGAGGAGGAGGAGGAGGTGGAGGAGGTGGAGGAGGTGGAGGAGGTGGAGAAGGGAG
>NW_004524658.1:3952026-3962451 GCF_000260255.1 Octodon degus
GGAGGAGGAGGAGGAGGAGGAGGAAGAGGAGGAGGAGGAGGCAATTGAGACTGGGCGATTGAGGTGGCACGTGCCTGTAATCCCAGCATCTGGGAGGCTGTAAACAGGAGAATCACTGCGAGTCTGATCTAGTAGTGAGACCCTGAACACCCTGTAAATTCTTCCCTAAAAAACAAACAAACAAACAAAAAAGTACAAAAGAAAAAGAAAAGAAAATCATCATCCTTTACACCTGATGATATAAATATTTGTGACTGAGTTTTTATAGCGGTAAGAAAACTAATTTTCTTAGGTTAATAATTAGAACATAGAAAATAGAGATATCAGAAAGATGATGTTTCTTTCTTGGATATAAAGCATAATATTGGAATTTGCCTGAGATGAAAAAGTACAGAAGTAGGGTACGAGGTGCGATTCACTTTGTGAAAAGAAGAGTTAAGGAAGCTTAGTAGAGTAGGAGACCTAATGCTTCCAGAGCAGTCCAGAAGGTACAAGCTCAGGAGATTGAGAGGAAGGGTAAGCTTGGACAGCTGGTTCATTGAGCTTCCAGGAAGGGTGGCTTCTGTGTTATTTATTTGTGCTTCATTGCAAATTATCTCAATTATTAGTGGCTTAAAATAACGAACTTTATCATTTCTAAATGCCAGAAAAGCCAGGTGTGTCATCGCTAGACCTCTGCTTCCTCTTCTCACACAGGTGACGATCAGTGTACGGGCTTGAACTGGAGCCACAAAAGATCAACCCAGAAATGCTGACTTTAGGCTCATGCAGCTGGCTGTTGCCGTAGGACTCAGTCTCTGGGGAGCACTCAGCCTGAGAATCTGCATTTCCTATGGAGCGTTCTAGCCTGCCTTCTTCTTGCACTGTGCTCTGTCTAGGCAGTTTATAACATAGCATTGTGCTACACCAGCAGAAGGAAGCCAAATGAAATATTAGATGTAGAGAAAGAAGGAGGGAACACAAGACAGAGTTCAGTTTTCTGCAACCTAATGAGAAGTGATATGCCCTCACTTTTTCCATCTTCTCATCCTGAGAGCCAAGTAACTAAATCCATGCTACACACTAGGGCAGGCCAGGAGACAGGCGTCATTAAGAAGCCTGTCTACAGTGTTGTCCTGCAGTTTGGAAATATGAATATATTTCTGAATGGTGGGAAAATAAAGCAGAAGAAGTTCACACGATGACTCAAATTTCTTAAATGTGTCACTTTGAGAGTGATATGGGGAGTGATGACTACAAAACTGAAGAAAGGCATAAATGTTTAATATATCCACTGGAGGAAAACAGCAAAGTGGAGTTCATCCAGAGCAGCAATTACTGAGAGTCTATGGAGAGCTGAGAGTTGAGATAAGGTTAAGGCCAACGAATTTGTTTGGCATGTATTTATAGTGTTGACACTATAACAAAATGCAATACCCAGGTATGGAAAGAAGAAAGACTTTTAAAATCTATCCCAACTTGGATTCATTCAGTGGGAACTCTAGTAGAGCAAGGAGCCAGAGAGACAAAGCTGGTGATTCAGTTATCCACACTTTTCATCATGGAGTCTAGGCAGCATGTGAATAAAAGAGCAAAGAAATAGATCAATAACAGCAGAATCAAGAGAGGTAAGAGTTGTATTTGAAAAAAAGACAATTATTAGGAAATCAAGAGTGAAAGAGA
Organism: Octodon degus; assembly: GCF_000260255.1. Lineage (NCBI taxonomy): Eukaryota > Metazoa > Chordata > Mammalia > Rodentia > Octodontidae > Octodon > Octodon degus. Next base: position 3,953,689 of record NW_004524658.1, read on the forward strand.
ACATCACAGATAGAGGTTTTCTTACTTTTCTTGTGGCTGAGATAATACTCAACACGCAATGTTAAAGGGGGACAGCTCTCTCTCTCTCTCTCTCTCTCTCTCTCTCTCTCTCTCTTCTGTCTCTCTCTCTGTCTCTCTGTCTCTGTGTCTCTGTCTGTCTCTGTGTCTCTGTCTGTCTCTGTGTCTCTGTGTCTCTGTCTCTCTCTCTCTGTCTCTCTCTGTCTCTCTCTCTCTGTCTCTCTCTCTCTGTCTCTCTCTCTGTCTCTCTCTCTCTCTCTGTCTCTCTCTCTGTCTCTCTCTCTCTGTCTCTCTCTCTCTCTCTCTCTCTCTCTCCCTCGTATTTGGTACAGGGTCTCACTATGCAGCTCAGACTCAGTGATTCTATTTTCAGCCTCTTCAGCACTGAGATTACAAGCATGTGCCTCCATGTCTGGTATCTTTCTGTCTCTTACAGTCTGTCCAGGATACCTGTCCTTAGGCAGATAGCACTCACACCAGGGGTGGAGCATCCGTCATCCTAGTGTCAGGCATGAAGCAATTCCAGCATCACACTGTAGATCCACCCACTTCTGAAATGTCTCACTTAGGATCATATGCAATACTTTAAAGAATGTCTAGACACAAGCCATGATAGAGTTCCTGTCGGAAGAGAAGAAAACAAGATTTCTAAGTATTTGATTTATAACAATGCACGGGAAAGAATCTGTTCAAAGGGAACAACTGAGATGAGGAAAAGGATGAAAAAAAGAAGGAAGAGAAAAATTTATATATGTAGATATACAGGTTGGCTTGAATAATTGTGCTGCTGCTTCCTCCTGACCTACTGAAAGGAGTGGTTAATTCTTAATTTTTTTTTCTTCTTCTTTTGAGTTGCTTTTTTTGTTTTGTTTGGTGTAACCAGGGATTGAACTCAGGCCCTTGTGCTTGCCAGATAAGCACTTAATATACTGAGCATTCTTCCTGGCCCCCTCTTTTTAGTTTCTTATAGCTTTTCTTTTAAACCAAGCATTCTTATATCTGGTAATCTAAACAACTAATTTGAAGACAACATTATGCAATATAATAAGCCATAGTTGATTTCCTATTACTTTCTTAAGTGAAATTCTGTATCATTTCTAATGTTTTCATTATTGTTGTTTTTATTATTAACCTCTTTAAAAAAGAAAACACATAGGACATAAAAGAACCTATACTTTAATAGCATGAAGCTCAGTTGTGTCCCAAATTTTCTGATCAAGGAGATTGTGGGGCCACAGAACAACGTGATCAATGACATAGAGTGTGCCTAAGGAGAGTCACATGGAGAGAAAGCATTCTCTCAGGCTTTCACAGAGAGCATATTGGTCAAGCAATGGCCATGACTCATCCACATGGCTGACACTGACAAAGAATCTGCAAACTGAAGTACAGCGTTACAGGAAAATCCTGAGGGAACTTGACTGACCTTATCAGATACAAAAGTTACATTTCTTGTTATATAGGTCTCACTTTATCTTAGTCTTAACCATTAGTAGAAAAGTATAAAAATGAGTTACATAAAGTAAAGTCATATTAATATACTGAGCAATGAAAGTCTCAAGTCAACAACTTTTGTGGATAACCCACTACTATTGTGGACTGCTGGATTGTGTTGGATTGTTTTGTTGAATTCACGCAACTATAGTATTTACATGCCAATAGAATACCCATCTCTGACAAGACTAAACAAAAAAAGGGGGATACAAAGGAAGGACCATTTTGTATTTGTATATACAGAACAGCTAGGATAGAGATACAGCTACTTTCGCTTAACTCAATGAGAAGAAACATGTGTACTAAGAGTGTTTGGACAGGATATCCTGTCTACATCTTGTACTATGGATAACCACTAAGAAAATAACAATGTACAATGTATTAATTATTGAAACTGTACTATTAATCAGTTTTGAAACTGTCTCATAGCTATTAGTTTCTCAATAAAATAAAAAATAAAAAAGATCAGTACTGAAAAATCAGTACTAAAGGCAAAACAAAACAAAGAATATATATATATATATATATATATATATATACCCTTTGGTTATCTCTACATGATTTAGACTGAGACAGCAATGACTATCTCCAGATCTGGGCAAGTATGCCTCACATTTCTCTGGGTTAGTGATGCGTCTCACTTGCTGCTCTCTACATAGCTGGGCTTGGCTTTCTTCTAGCATCATGAACTTACATTGTTCCAACTTTTTTTCACCTTTTGTTATAGTTTTGAATTCCCCCAGAGTAAATATTCCAAAAAGCCAAAGTGAGAGGTGCATGGTTAAGATGTGTCGTAGTGGTATGCTGTGCCACTTGTTGGGGCCTGTAGTGCTGGGCATCAAAATTAGAGCTTCACACACATTAAATGTGCACTCTCCTGCTGAGTGCACATTGTGGCACACAGGTCATAGAGACTGGGTGGGGAAACCTTTTGGAAGGAGGATTGGTATATGCATATAAGGATAATGCAGAATCATCTGAGATCACCTTTTGAGCTATCAATAGTGCTTTACATGGATATTCTTTTTTTTTTGGATATTCTTTTTTTTTTGTTTGTTTTCTTCTGTTTTTAGGGGCTACTTGTTGAACATTGAAGCTGACCTTTTGAATATTGACTTATCCACCCATGGGCTCAGTTTTGTTATGTCCTCTTAAGTTACATATAACATACATATCTCTATTGAAAACTGCCTCAACACAATTTGGAATGCCCTTGCCCAGTAATATAGTGATGCTTTTTCAGATCCATGGAAGTTATTTTTATCACCTCATATATTCTGACTTAGGACCAAACAGGAAATATCCAGATTTGGTGCACTAAGGTTAACTAAGATCATAGAAGACAATAGCCTGGACCTGGCTTCTTGTGCTCACTGATCATTTGCATAAATAAATATGTCTCTAGCATTACACAATGTGGAGATAATGCCCTGTGTGTGTGTGTTCATGCATGCGTGCGTGTGTGTGTGTGTGTGTATGTGAGAGAGAGACAGAGAGAGAGAAAGAAGCAGACACACAGACACACAAAGAGACAGACAGAGACAGAGGTAGATATAAGGGGACAGAGAAACAGAAAGAGACAGACAGAAAAAGATAGGACACAGACCCACAGGGGAAGTTTGCTTACTACATAAAGTAATAGTCCACTTGATGGATATTTCAAAATCAGAAGAGTTCACACAGAACTTCAGATTTGGGACGTATCTTTAATAATCATAAACACTAGATCAGACAACCTGTTATTCATTTCCTTACAAGTTGACTGCACAGCAAGTGTTTTCTCACTGAATTTTGGACATAATTTACAAATCTTCAATTGTTTCAGTTATGGAGGCCCTATAACTGCTGCTGTTTTGGTCCTTGGGGCTCAGTATGAGCATCCTAGTCTTATGGCCCTCTTTTGCCAAGAAGTGATTGAAAAGAGATGGTATGAAAAGTGTGGCCTGGGAAGTCTGAGGATCTCAAAATGTTTCCAAAGGTGTTAAACTATCTGCTTACTAATAAGTCATTATTTACTATTTCCCTTCCACTCTCTCATAAAATTAGAGCTAAACTTGCTACTGTGCATTGGCAAGAGTTGAGTGGATGACAGCCTCATCCAAAACATATGGTGGACTAATTGATACTAATGTTAGTGTGGAGAGTCCTCAGATGCTACTTTAGATCATGCAATGCACCACACTTTAAAGAAATTATCATTTGCAAAACATTATATATTAAAAGGCATAAAAATGTGGTAAAACTTTTAAATTTCTTCCCTACTTTCAAACTACTTGTGTAAATTTGTTTTCTGTATATACTTCAACTAAGATAACACATCTTGACGAACAATTGCATAAGTAGATAAAAGAGCTCAGCTGCTTTTAGGATATGATAGTGAATATTCTTACAGCACATAAAGATTCTAGTCATCTTAATATTTAAATTTTGAACAATATAGTTTTCAGTAAAATATGCAGCTCTTATTAACAGGTTTGACGTTATAATTTTATTTTGAAATAAGTAGTAAACGAATTCTTTTAAAATGCTTCCACTTTCATGACTAATATGTTAACTATTGAGAGATAGAGCCAACAGGTATTTGGGGGACACTGAGAATCATGTAGCCTGAGCTCAAATGTTTGCAAAACATTGCCAGAGCTCACTCAAAATTGGTCAGGTCCCTAGCAATTATTCAGGAGGACAGTGCCCAAATCTCAAGGACCACTTTCAGGAATCCTTGGATTAGATCAACATGACTTCTGCTGAGCAGCCTGCTCTGCAAAAAGTTATTAGAAGACAGTCACAAATAGGCTGTCCTTCCCACATCCTGAGAAAGGCTGCCTCACATGCTTCAATTTTTACAGTCATGATGTCACAAGTAAATGATCATTTGGAGACAAAGATATCAAGTCCAAAGTGAAGAAAACTTAAACAATGACTTCTTTCCAGGGAGTTTCACCCAAGTGAGTGCCCTGTAGCATATTGAAATTGCCAATGGCAACATAAGTTTTTAGGATAAACTTAACCATAAATGCCTAATATTATGTCAGCAAAATAATATCATTTTACTTCTGACAATTTTGGTGTTTAACTACAGGGGCAGATTCCTACATACCTACTGGGGACTTGCTAGATTGTCGGTTAAAAAAAAATCAGACAATTTTCATTTATTTAAACATATATTGTAGTTCAATATATTTGAATGTCATTCATAATTTAAAGAATTGTTTTATTTGGAAAAGGAAGATTGTGAACTTAAATACTTTTACTATTCAGTCATACAATTACATGTATTTTGTATTTTGCATGTTTCACACATTGTTCTCACTTAGAATATAGACTTAAAATATACTTGCTGAACAAAAAATCTAATTGCCACAGTATGATTATTTATCAACAGTTCTGTTTGAATGATAATAAAACTTGTTTTCCCAAAGCAAAAATTATTTAAAGAAAATAGAAAATGCTGTTAATAGTGATTTTTTGCCTTAAGCATTAGCTAGTTTTCACATCATATGTATGATTTAAGTTAGCCTGCAAATTTAGGTGTTTGTTGAGTTTGCATGTTCAAGTCCTATTTCTAGTTTGTTTATTACTTTACATATCTGTTCATTTAGATAATTATCTGACACAAGCTCATGGCAGATTGTTTTGACAGATTATATTGGCGGAGATCAGATTGTCACCTGCCATCTGTCCAGTAAAGGTAAGTTCAAAAGCTGGTAATTTCTAGATCATAATAAAATATCTATTTATGATTATGATATTTTTAGCCTTAAGAATGTGTTGACCAAAAAAATGTTATTAACAAGTATGTCAGGTAGTTCTATTACTTAAAATGCTTGTTTTAGCATTATTTTGACTTAATCAAAAGCTATATTCTGTATTGAAAAGTGTCGTTTTAAATTAGGTAATTTGGTGAGCATCTTGAACAATTTTGAATAGAATTATTTTACTTTTATTTTTATGTTTAGTGAATGTTTGATCCCTTAGTAAACCCTACATAATTAAAGTTAAAGTAAGTATTTTCAAGCACACACACAATATTGTTAGTAGCAGTATATATTCAGAGCAAGTCCATTATAGATGTTTTTTAGTCTGTACAAAGCAAATGATATTTAATGAAGGGAAAGAAATTACTAAGTGTCTAAGTGTATAATAAATATATTTTAGCAACAGTGGTGATTATTAGGAAATGATTTTTGAAATAAAGTATTACTGAAATGTTTGAATATAACTAACAAATATATTAGAAAGAAAAATTTGCAAAATTCAAAAGTGTACTTCTTAAAGTTTGCCAAAATTCCTATTTTTTAGAGAAATTCTATTGAAAGAAATAACAGACATGTTTGGGTTTTTTTTCTCCTTACTTACTGAACATTACCTGAGTATTATGTGACAAGTACGAAGAACATGCTATTCAGCCTGACAGTTCTAGTCCCAGTTCTTGTGCCATATAAGGTCTGGCTTTTATTGTCATCCAAAAGTAGCTAAACTATGTATTCCTACCCATGCTTCTGTTACTATCTGAGTAGGCATATTTTCTGTAACCCTATAGAATGACAAACAAAATCATGACTTTTGCTGAAATCAAAATTAGAACAAATTGAAAATTGCAAAAAAATTCCTAATGCCTTACAAAATGACCTGTACTTTGGTTATATATTTATTGGAGAGGATAGGGCTGTGTTTTTGTCTCTTGAAAATTCTACCAAGTTATCTGCCATGACAGAAAATTTTCACGAACTACTTAGCAAACGCAGTCTGACCCTAGTCTAGAGAGCACTATTGGACTACGGGGAGTTCGAAAAAAGAAACACGACAGTTCCTTGAAAACCTCCTGGTACAATGGAAGAGATAAGAGCAATATAAAGATGTGGATATAAACAGAAGTGACTCTGAAGAAATAAATATACCCAATCTAATGCCAGACCAATGGTCCTCTCAAGGGCCTCTTTGTGCTGTATGGTCTAATGATTTGTAGAGCCAGAGCTTTCTGGAAGAATATACAAAAATCATAGAGTTACGTGAAACACAGAGTTTGAGTATTTGGGAGTCTTTCGAAACTCTATGGAAATCATCAAAGCATTGAGCCTTAGGTTACACACATTAGAAAAGACATCACACTCATGAGAAGTACAAACAGATTGGTACTTTGTGGACATTCTGCCAAAGCATTTAGCAGAATGATGAAAATACAAACAACTGGTCTGGCTATTATCTACATGACATGGAAGATTTGTACATTTATTTATTTATTTATTTATTTATTTATTTATTTTTGATGTGAACAGTTATGGTAGCATCATGTCAAGACTACATCATATATAAGTGCCCTGAATGAATCATTGCAAATTTCAAAGATGCTCTGATTTCAGTTTGGCTTTTTTTTTTGAAAACTAGGATTACAGACATTTTCCAGTAAGTCTGTTGATTTATTTTTAATTCAACCAATTAAAAGGACATGTTTCTTTTATTTAATAAGCTATTTCTATTTAAAATTTAATACACATCTTCATTGCTTATCTTAGGAGTATATTCACTGTACTATTTTATGTAAAAAGAAATTCCATCATTTTGTGTATGGTAGCCACTATACAGCATAAGTATATACAATACATGCTAATATTTTCCAGTAAAAATACTAATATGAAACAAGTTAAATAATGGCAAATTCTCCTTGAAAAACAATAACTTGGGAAGCTGAAATACTGAGTGTTGGAATAGCTATCCATCATAAAACAAGGAGACATGAATAGCAGCACACACTCACAGTAACTTCAATGTGTTCTAGGAAGACATATAAAGCAAACTAAAGAAACAAATAGAGCCTAAAACCTCACTTCCAAGTGAACAAGTGGAAGAAATTATGAGACATAATATGACAGTCATGTATACTGGACAAGTTATTGATTTTAGATGAGAAAATTCAATTGCAAGTGCAAAAGATTTGGAGGCACATATTTCTCTTGTCGGTAGCTAAATAAGCAGTTAGAGTGCCATTGTAGTAGATTAAGGTTTCCCAACGTATTTGCTAAATGTGGGAACACATTGCATCTCAAATAATTGCTCCATAAAAAGTGAGATATTAGTGATATATAAAGCACATTAAAGAAAATTACAAAAGCAATTATTACATTTACAATATACTAGACTATAGGTGGAAATGAAATTGGGGACACACTGAGGAGCAGAAGACATCATTCAGTGTAGCTGTTTCATTTATTTGGGGACAGTAATGATCAGGGAGACCTAGAACTTTTCAACGTTCACGCAAGGATGGTAGAATGAGGATAAAATTGAACCTTAATACTGCTGGCTACTTTTCTTTCCATTCATTGGATATAAACATGCTAAAAATGAAAGTGAACTTTTAGCTGTTGATCATGATATATTAGGACAATAATTTTAGTTACACATCCTGTATGTTAGCAATCACTTCTTGATTTTTGCTCTTTTTATTTTGTGGAGTAGATTAATTTACAAGACTGTATTGGAGTAGATTTGAAAAATAAGGTAAATTAAGTTTCTTAAAATGAAAGTATTAAATGTTTTCATTTAGACTATAGCCTAGGTTTCTAGCAATACCAATAGATTCATAGTGGTGCATTACCTTGTTCTCTTTTCTATTAATTTCTGGATGGTTTGTCTTGATAAAGATTTTCTTTTTCTTTTCCACTAGTGCCCTCCTTGTTTACCACATTGGCTGGCCAATTTGAATAACAGCATAGGGACAACTCTTTCTCTGTGGCAAAAATATGCATGGCCAAGACATTTCCTTCATTCAATTCCATAAATGTCAAATACGCAATTTATTTCTTCAGCTCAAAGGGAAATACCCTACGAAGACAAGGATGTCCTTTCTTTATAAGCAACTGCTTTGTAAATGGAGATTAACACTGAACTAGTCAAAGTCTACGCATCAATGAAAATTCTGTGAGGTTCTAGGAGATATGAAATTCTGAGGCTATGCTGTGAAGCAATTCCACAGTTATGAGTGGAAAGAGCAAGATTGTGTACTGGCTCCACATATTTTACTGCTTATTTTATTCTTGAGAATAAAGACATAATAACCTAAAATATTTTAGTACTATTGAATTAGAACATTCTAAAGTAGTTATCAGAACTAGATTTTACAAAATTCATGCCCCATAGTGTATTTTCTTCCATGGAATTTAGTGCTACATTAACTCCTTTGTCAACCGTTATTTTATGGATGAAGTATAAAAAGATGATTTCATTGTCTTCATTTCATGATTTGGAATATAT
>NW_004524658.1:3962682-3985840 GCF_000260255.1 Octodon degus
AAATAAATAATAAAAGATAAATTTAAAAAATTGAAAACATAATGACAAATTTTGTTTACTATGAAATGTGTAATTTTAGCTCAAGGTCATGTACATAAGTAATGTTTAAATTATTTTGTTGGAATCTAAATGTGCTAGTTAAATTAACTTAGATTTTAAAGTTTCAAATATCTGATTGCATGATATTTCTTGTTCTCACCATTACTATTACCTTTTTCCATTCATGTTTGAAGATGTTTTGAGATCTGTTCATTCAAAATATTTGAGGTGACTCGACCACCAATTATGATGCATAGTCCTATCAGGATATTCTGCTGCACATACATATCTATCATTATATAGTTCTATCTTCATTTTGTATCTTTATTCTTATCCCTATAGCTATTTCTCCTCTCCCTCTCCCTCTCCATCCCTCCCCCTCCCTTTCCCTTTCCCTCTTTCTTTCCCCCTCTCTCTCCCTCTCCCTTCCTTTCCCTCTCCCTCTCTCCCCTTCTCTCTTCCTCTCCTCCTCCCTTTCCCTCTCCCTCTCCCTCTCTTTTTCCCATTTCTATCTCTATCCACAATTTAAGGGAGAAGAGGTTAAGCTAAGTTCACAGTTTAGGGATTCAGTTTATGAACAGGCAGCTTGAAGGCAGACTCCTTGGGGAAGAACACAGCAGAGCAAATCAGCTTATTTTATGCATGCTGAGGACAGATCCAGCAGAAGGAATGGAGACAAATGGGCTGGGGACATTATATAGTTCCCACAGTCAGATACCTATGACAAAAACAAACACGCCCAGAACAATACTTTATTAATGTACTGAAAATGTCTTAATGTAATCAATTTAACATATCAGGATTAACTCTAGCAATCTACACTTTGTCATCCTTACATCCAAATGTATCTTTTAAAGTCTTTAGTTATTTATTTATTTGGTACAGGGTCTTGTTGCACAGACCAGACTCATAATGATCCTCTTGTCTCAGCCTCCCCAGTGCTGTGATTAGAGGTGTGTGGCAACATGCCTGGTTTCTGTGGACAGAATGGCACACTCAGTGTTCTTGGGCCAGCACAGCATGTGACACCAGAGATTAAACCCAGGACCTTGTGCTTGCCAGGCAAGCACTTAGACTGATGAGCTATCTTCCTAGCCCTAAATGCATCTTTTTAATCATATGTCATCTCCAAATAAAGAAAAGACCAAATTCATAATTCTAACAAAATGGTACAATCATCTCATTGCATAATTGGGAATGGAGTAGTGCATTTTCCAAAGTCTCAAAAGATCCAAAATATCAGGCTCTAAAGATCCAGTGTTTTTCAAAAGCCCCAAACTAAGTCTTTTCTAAGACTCAAAGAAGTCACTTATCTCTGTCTCTGAAATATCAAAAGCAAGTCACAGAATCTCATTATGTAATAGCATAATGTAAACATTCCTACAAAGAGAAGGCTCTATTCAGACCAAGCAAGACTGAAACACATGTGGGCAAAGAATAAGTATTACAGCCCCACGCTCAGTATCCAAGGTACCCCTGTGAGTTCCAAGGGGCCGAAGTGGCCCCACCATGGGCTTACATATCGCAGGCCATGTAACCTCTTGTTTTGACTGCCTTAACTCATGATTGTAGCTTTCCTCAGCCAACACTTCATGGTTCTGACATCTCGGGCTTCTTGGAGCCTCCACTGCACATTTGGTTTCATGGCCACACCTTTAGGCACTGCCCTTTCAGGGGCTCCTTGCCTGGTCTGCTAGAACTTCCTTTAAAATCTTCCTGGAAGCTTTTCTGACTCTATAACTACTGGGGTTTATATGCCAGTAAATCTAGCATCATGCAAGTAACACCAAGGTGTGACATAAGTGTAACAATTAGCCTGCTCCTCTTAGAGCATGGCTGTAGTGGTCTCCAAGTAACACAATGGCCACGCAGTACATTTAATCCATGGAAACAAATTCTCTCAGAACCCATTCTTGAGCAGGGGTCCTAGGAATGCTCTTCTCAAACTGCATTTTTTTTTCATTCCTAAGCCTGCAAAGAAAGAGATCTTGCTGATTTCCAGGATTCCTGCAAGTCATCTCCCTTGTTGTCCTTGTACAAAAACATGATTTCTTTTTAATGATGTTACTATCTTTAGCAACCACCAGCACTTTGGTCCCAATTTCACATGTATATAGTTCCTTCTGGGAAAAAAGTGAGTGGTGTGGACATTTTTTCTTTGCCTTTTTACCACAGATCTCACTGTAAGTCTCATTAAAGGCAACCATCAGTACCAGTGATGCAGTCTCTATGTTGCCCTACTTTGAAATAAAGTCACAGGATATGTGCAAAATAGAGACACTTTTGCTATTAAAATGTACAAATATTGTCACTAGTCATACTGCTAAAGGTGTCTTTGAAACCTCCCAATTGAAACCTCCTAAGCCTGGCTTTCTATGGTACACATTCTTATTAGCATTTTTATCTCCTGAGCTCTGACTAGAATCACTCATCACTTAAGCTGTTTAACAGATCATAAGTCCTGTAGTGGTTGATACATTGTGACTACTTGAGGGCTCGGGAGCTTGGCTGATCCTGGATGCCTGAGCAACTCCAAACCCTATGGCATGGAGGCCTCTCTCTGGGGTGTAGAGGGTCCACCCTAGAGTGACTCAGCACAGAAAGGGTATACATCAGAGTTGAAGAATGGTTTTGTGTGCCATTTCCCTAGAGGTGTTCTGATCATCACAGCTGCCTCAACTTTCCTCTGAGAAGCTTCAGTGTTCTGCAGTCATCATGGAAGGAAGACAGAAAGGGTTGCTAGGAGCTGAAACTAGGTCTCCTCCCCCTGCTCTTCACTGTTTTCTCCTGCCCTGAACTGCTACCCTATGCCATGTGCAAGTCAGCCTTGGAACCAGTGGGGTATGGACTGAAACTTCCACTAACTGTGAGCTAAATAAACTTTTCCTTTCTTAATTTTTGATGTTGGGTATTTTGTCCCAGTAACAAGAGAAGAATAACTGAGACAAGTCTTTTTTAGACCACATCTCCAAAGTTTTCCAAACTACTTCCACAATCTGATTCCAAAATCTTCTAAATAGTCACAGCACTCCTCCCACTCTCAGTACCACTGATATGTATCAGTCAGCTTTCTCACCACTTGACACATCATTTAGCACAAATTAAAGAAGTTTCATTCAACCTATACTATGTTTACCTGTTTCCAAGGCAAAAAAAATCACAGAACAAGGATGAAGGGAAGAAAATTTGCTTAATTCATGATGACCAAGAATAGAGCAGGGGAACAGCCCCACAGAGAAATGAGCTAGGGAACATAGGTACTACCCAGTGTCATACCTCCATGACTCAACCAGATGCATTCAAGAGTTTTTTTCTTTAACTATTCTACCAGAGAGTTCTTAATCCAATGAAGTTGATAACACTGAATTAGATGATAGCCCAAATCGTTTGATAATAACCATAAGCTTTTCTTCTGGATGGTTAACAACCTAAGTTTGCAGACCAAATTAGAGAAAAAGGAAGGAGACAAGGAAAGCCAACATTTTGGCCCTAGCCTTCTAAGGTCAATTAAGACTCAGGACATGAGAACTTGTACTGTAACGTCATGTACCTCGGTAGTGTCCCAAATTTTCTGATCAAGAAGATTATGGGGCCAAAGAGGAAAGTGATCAATGACATAGAGTGGGCCTAAGGAGAGTCACATGGGGAGAAGACACTCTCTCAGGCTTTCACAGAGAGCACATTGGCCAAGCAATGGCCGTGACTCATCCACATGGCTGCACTGATAAAGGTTCTACAATCTGAGGTACAGGATCTCAGGACAAATCCTGAGGGCATTTCACTGACCTTCTCAGACCAAAAAGCTACAACTCTTGTTGCATAGGTCCTGCTTTACCTTGGTCTTAACCATCCAGTAGAAAAGTATGAAGTCGAAATGTAAGAAATAAAGCCATGCTGTTAAGTTGAGCTGTGGGGGACTCAGGTCAATAATTTCTGACATTGCCAGTTAAACAGAAGACCCAATGCTATTAGGGGCTACTGGACTCTTTTAGAATATTTTGCTGAGTTTACACACCTATAATATTCAATAACGGAACTTAGAAAAATGGGGTATACAGATGAATGTCCATTTTGTATCTGTGTATTCAAAGAGGTTGGGATAGATATATAGTTGCATTCTCTTAATGAATAGAATGATTTGTTCTAATGGTGTTTGTAAATAGGATCACAAGTCTGCATCTTGTACAGCAATTAACCACTAAGAAGAATATATGCAGTGTATTATTTGTTGAAACTGTACTTCTGATTTGATTTGAAACTGTCTCATTGCTGTTTATCAATAAAACTTTGAAAAAAACTGAATTAGAGCTTAAAACATAGTTTATTGAAGGCAGAATTAGGGACACATTTTGAATACTGCATTGGGTGGGAAAATACTAGTCTTTCAACATAAAAAGAATCTCAACTCAGATACTCCTCCCTAGATAAAAAGGGATAATTTCTATAAATATTAATTTAGAAACTGCAAATATGTATTAGATCTAATTGTGTGTTTATTTCTTTTGAAATTGAAAACTTTTCCCTAGGAAAAGTCTTACTGTGAAAAAGTGTGCATAATAGAGAAGGAATATGAATCTGGAGGGATGGGTTTAATAGTGAGATTAATCATACTGGAATAATTCTCTCAAACCAGCCTTCATTAGTAATATAAATGACAATTATATATTTTTTGAAACTCAGAAATTATACAACTAATATCATACTTTTGTTAGTAAAACTCATCAGTTACACAAATAATGTAAAATAAGTGAGAAAGTTATTAGTACATTTAAAAAGACAAGGTATATGTTAGTAGAAAGAGACAGTGAACTTTTGGTTGAGATTCTCATAAATATAGACTTCTTTGGGAAAGTAGCAGATATGTTAAACATGGAAGGATCAACGGAATTAAGATATATAGAGATTAAAGAATTGTAAATGTGGAAACAGAAATGAGAAACTATAAAAATTATGAAAGAGATTTATAATTATAATAAGGAAAGAAATGTGACAGGTGTGTTGGGTTTATATAATTCTCTTCAACAATTTGGTTTCTCAAGAAATGGCAGCTTCACCCCTCCAGTTGTTCAGGTCAAAACCAAAACCAAAAAAATATAAAAAAGTATACTTGTTTTTCATATAACCCACATGCAGCCTGTCAGGAAATCTGTTTACTCTAACTTTAAAATATGTCCAACATGTGCCCACATAATTTTCTTCTATTGTCCCATAATCTCCAAAGACTTTCTCCCAACTTAGACAAAAATAAAAGCTCAGGAAGCCACTGCATGCTCTGTTTCCTATATCATTTCACTTCATTTTTGAAAAATGTCCACCTTTTTGAATTTTATTTATCTGTCTTATTTAATTCAAATAGATCTTGGCTTCAGGACTTTATATTTTGGTTCTTTCTTCTAAGGACTCTCTTTCCCCAAGGACCTCCCTGAATTGTTCTCTTGTCTAGTCTAGGCATCTCTTCAAATATATGATCATTTAGTTTATGCCTGATGACTTTATTTATTTAAAATCCTGCCCCCATCCCAATACCATACTTCTTTATTTCTTTTACCTCCTTCATGTTACTTAATAGCACCTATCATGAGCTGTTACATGTAGGTTAAGTTAGGGTCTGACGAAGAAACCTAAGACTCTCAAGACAGAGTCTGCTACAAGCTACTTATCCATCAAGGTGAATTTCGTCTTGGATATATTTAATTTTTCCCCTAGAACTCAGGGAAATTAGGAGCTTTATGCAGACACTATTGGTCATGTTGGTAAAGTGAAAAAATTGGTGAAGCACATGGTAGTTCTTAAAGCATCTTTCATGGAAGTGATACATGTCTCTTTCAAATACATTAAACATTGTTTGAAGCAAGAAATATAGCTGACATCATGAAATATAATTATGTAACAGAGCAAAGTATACATCCCACAAATAGGAGTATTGGAATATTTGACAACCAGATATGTGAAACATCACATTATAGCCCACAAAATATGTATTGGTTTCTTAGCAATTATTTGTCTTATGTCTTCCTTCACATGATTGATAAATATTTCCTGGGAATTCCTCTGAGTTGGACACTGTACAGAATGGGAAGTCTAGTAAGAAACATAGCTGTAGCAAGTTCAAAAAGAGATTGTGAGTTTTAACATGATTGCCATTGAAACCTCAATCCATCCTCAAGGGACTCTGAAGTATTGAGGGTCTTTATTACTGTTCCAAATTGAGACAAGGGAGACAGATCTTTGTGTTCTATATCTGATGATCATTAGTTGTAAGAATCTGTCTAACAGGAAGTCAGAACTTGCACAAGGGATCTCTCTGTTGTAGAAGACAATTGTCTTAAATATTCAGTGATGAACCATCAGCCAATAAATTTATCTGCAACTGGTGTGAGTTGAGAAATTTGAGTACGTCAGCTCTGACCAAGACATCTTCATAAAGATATCATAGTATCAGTTGTCTCTACCACTATAAGATGCCCATGAAATTGGGGACTTTCTCCTATTTTGTTTAATGCTCTAATCACCACATGTTGAACAACTCTTTCAATATGGTACATTCAAAATTTATTGAATGAATAAGTGTGTAGCCGAACAGTTTACATAAATACTGAGGATATAAATGTAAAACTAGGTTAAAGGTAGAGGACTGCTTAGACAAAGCAAACTTAGAAAAAAATGAATGTTTAGAAGCATGGTTCAAAAGTTCTGATCAAACAGCAATGTTAAAAATTGATTATTGGGAAAGAGATGGTAGGAATGACTGATAGAAAGCTGAGGTTATATTTGACTTAAAGGTAATGTGAAACTCACACAGTGTCAGAGCATAAGACTGGTCTACATAAGTAGACCTATGAGCAACAAAGTTCTTTCAGAGGAAAGAATTCTAATGGATCCAATGTACAACATGAGAACTATAGAAAATAAATTGTGCTGTGTATGGGATTCATTCTATCTGCTTTTAGCAGATCTTGCTACAATGACAGAAAAAATAGCTGAGTGAGATGAGAGATCTGTTCATTTTCTAAGTTGTTGTATCTTTTATCACTTAGTCTATGCACCCCACCACATCATGTGGTAGAACTTAAATGTACTCCATACAAAAAGAATAAGAAATTTGCAACTTTTCACAGGCCCAGAACATGACAGGTTAACTCAAAATGAGTTGAAGGAATATGGTTTCTGTAATGAGACTAACAAAATACAAAACCAAAAGTGATCAATGGTTACAAGTATGGTTACAGAGTGTTATCTAGTCAGTTCTTGGCAACCTGCTCTAAGACTTGGAAATACTTGCAAAACTCATTCCAGAATTAGTGCTATAATTTATGTTTCAAGTAGCTTTAAAATGTTCTCATTAGAATAAAAGACATGGATCATTTGTGTCATGTGAGCAATTTGCACAAAACTATCTTAAGCATAGCTTTCTTTGGTATCTGATGTACATTGTAAAATTTGATGGCTTGCAAGAGAAATGTATGGAAAATCCAATTACTCAGAAATTATTAATTACCATCTGTTAGACATCTAATGACACAATATATACTGATGGGGTTGGGGGCATCTGTTCTGGGATTTCACATGTGTGAACAAATTCTAAATATTATTTAAGAGCTCAAAGAAAGTTTATATGTGTCCAATGTCTAGCCATGATATAGGGTATCATTTCCATCAAATTGGATGACTTTTAGGAACTCTTTCTCTTTACAGACATGTATTCTATAGCCAGGGAATGATGAATATTCACTAAACTAAATGTACCAAAAGAGTATTCTATGAATGATTAAGAGGCACACAGGATTTCACTAGTGATCTAGAGCACATTGTTGGAAGGTGCACATGACATGACATGTTACATTGATTGATGCACAGGAAGACTGTAACAAATTAAAATTATTATATAGCAATTAATTTTCACCTACAATAATTTTTAAAATGTATGCTCTAGATATTCGCATATAACTTACCAAATTCCCAGAACTAGAATACAATAAAATGTTTAATAATATAATTAAGCGTTTGATTAATTTCTATATTTTAAAATAAAACTTACATGTTCATTACTTGAGTTTTAAGTAACATCAACTCATCCTCAATTATCATGTATTGTATCTCATGAGATCTGCTGTATTATGAAACACTGAATTAGTAGGACTTGATCCCACATGAAAAACATATTTATGGTACTTGGCACAGGATCTAATACAATAAACCCTCAAAGGATGTTTTAATAGTTGAATGCATTAAAAATGAATGAAGATAGATCAGAAAATTTATAGTTAGATAGAAGATATATTTTTTCTTTTCTGATTAAAATATTGGTTTCTCAATCTTTTTTTGTTACTTACATGAATGCCATATGTTTTTCTCTATTGATTTTTTTTGAGGCTAACCAAATGAGTTTAAGTTCTTTCTAGCCTATGGCCAGATGAGAACATGATCCATTTCAAAAGCACTCATATACCTTTAAAGTATGACTGAACAATTTCTCAAGGCACTTGGGTAAAAAAGATGAAGCTTTTAAAAATATTTTGCTCACCTTCTAAAAATATGAGAAGGGTTGAGAAACTTGGGGTTTATTGAATGAAGCAAAGTCTCAATCCCACAGTAACCTATTCAGGGGTGATATTGATCAATAGAGTCAAAGACGTAAGAATCTAAGTAAAATAAACAGTGACTTTCTTATTCTCAATGGGTTCTTCCTGAGCTTCTTGTAGGTAAGAACACAAATATAATTTTCCTTTAGAGATAGGCTGTTTATTCCTATTGAATATGCCTCAGGATTTCTCTAATAGTAGGAAAGTCCAGAGTGCATTCAATTTTGTTGGTTGTTTTTCTTAAGAATTTTTGAAGGTTTAAAAGAGTTCAGGAAACCAATTGCTTGCAAAGCTAGATGATTAGTTGTGGCTGAGAGAAAAATATGTATATGTTATATTTTTTGTTTCATTAAGAATTAAATTCTTCTTAATTGTGATTTTATAAAATTTATTTCTATTAGTACATGTTTGGAGTTCGTAATGCTTACACTCTTCATGGGGTGTTGGTACAAGAACGTAGCCCAACTGAATTCTTTTGGCTCACCCTTTCCCTCCTCTCCCTCCTCCCTCCATTTTGTTTTGTAGGTCAAAGGTCCATCCTAAGTATTGATGATCACATGACTCTTGCTGGAATTCAAATTTATTGATCCAAGTAAATAACTGAATATAACTTGCTACGAACTTAACTTTGTATACCATTTGCAATTGAAAGCATTAAACTGCATATTGTTTTGAATCCGTTCTCTCATGATTGCATGTTTCCTAAGTGCTCGCCCTGCTCTCTTACTGACATTAGTATATTCTCTTTTTACTTTCATCCTTTCTGATTCTCTCATTTTTTTTTTTTTGGGGGGGGGGAGTTGCTTCATACTTTCACATTTTTCCTTCATACTTTCACTTTTAAGTTCTTCTGTACAGAACATGGAGTTCTTCAGTGATAAAGACATACGTGAATACACAAGATGATTTGTTAAGTCCCTTTGTATAATTTAAATCTTCGTTGGGGTGCCAGTACCTAAGAGTCACTATCCATAAAGAAATAAGAAAAGGGGAGAGAACAGTACAAAACAGTTTGGTTTCACATAATTAAAGCAAACGTTCTAGATTTCAGGTGGCTGGGATGACACAGGTGCTCACCTCTCGGGATTTCTTGATGTCTGCGCAGCTTGCACACCTGGTCAAACAAGGAAGGCAAAATTACCCTCCACAGCAGTCGGGCTCTCGGTGCATGGCTAATGCTTGCTTCCCTCGGCTCAATTACGCCGTCTTCATTATGCTGGCTTCCTCACCATCGCAGTTGTTAAAATGAGCAGCCTCCTTGCAGGCCGCAGCTCCACCGTGCAGGCCTATACCTGCGCTGGCAGCAGGCTCCTCTTCTCACCTCATATTGCCTTTTGCTTGGGGAGGAGATCCCTGCCGCGCGTCTCAAACTGAAAACGGAAAGAAAATTAAGTTGCTGTTTGGAGTTGGAGCGAATTATGGAAAACGGGCCCTTTTTTGTCTACCAGGCATGTTGGTATAAGCTATTACCCACCTTCTACCCCATTCCCTGCAGTGGTGCCTGTCAGTATGGAAATCTCATCTAAACTTTCTATCAGTTTGGACCTGAGGCAAGGCCACACACACAAACTTTGCCTTCGGGCTGTGGCTGTGTGTCAAATATAATGGGTCTCAAAATGGTTCATCCGCGCTGTAATAGTGAGCTTATGGTAGGGAACTGTAAAGCCTGGAAACTCCAACTAATCGGTTTCCAATTTAGATGAAGAAAAACCAAATCGATTGTTCGGCAGCAAAATGTGAGCAAAAGCTAAATGTGAAACAGCCTTCTGTTAATACAGAGATTTTTGTAGAGAAGTGCATTATCTGGCTTCACATGTATTTGTGTTTTATTTTTTGACTTTCTAATACATAGTTAAAAGACCTTAGGGGCCTGAGTTCTATCCCCAGCACCAAAAGCAATGCCAACCCTGCCCCCGGGGCGCGGGGCGCGTTGAGACAGAACTGAAACTGGGCGTGGTGGCGCCCACCTGTAATCCCAGCACTTGGGAGGCTGAAAACAGGAGAATCACTATGAGTCTGATCTACGTAGTGAGGCCCTGTAGACACTGTGCTAAATAAAAAACAAATAAAATAAAATAAAGACCAATGTTAATTTTATACATAATACATACTATTTTAAATCATTCCTTGAACTAGCTGTTGAACTACACAATTAATTTTAAATTAGTTTTATGACAAAATATTGGTTTGCTTGAAATTCAAAATATTGTTGTGTTGGTTTTAGGATGAACTAATAAAATACAGACTAAAATTTAACTCTATGTTACAGGGTCATCAAAATGACACACATGGGGATGGGGAGATGGCTCAGCAGAATAAGTGCTTCCCTGGCAAATGCAAGGGCCTGAGTTCAATCCCCAGTTCCGAAAAACAAACAAACAAAAAAAGTCACATATTTTATTCCCTGATCTGACTTTTTTCAGTTTTCTTTAAAGCTAATCATTTAGGAGCTGGCCAAATAGACCAGTGTATTAAAACGCTTGGGGTTTGATCTCCAGGCCTGCTGTGCCAGCCCTGCCCTGCCCCTGGGGAGCACTGAGCCAGCAATTGAGTCTGGGCGTGGTGGTGCACCCCTGTAATCCCAGCTCTTAAGAGACTGTAAACAGGAGGATCAATTCGAGTCCAATCTAGTCGTGAGACCATGAACACCCACCCTGTAGACCCCTAAAATACAAAAACAAAAAACAAAAACAACAACAAAAAAACCCTAATCATTTAGAAGTATTTTAGTCTAATGGTAATAGACATATATCTTTAATTACCTTTATAAATATATATCAGCAATGTGAATTTTTTAAGTATTTCTGATTAGTGAGAAGCCCAATTTGATACAGTAATCACTTTTTCACATATTAAAAATTGAGGTTAATGTATAGTTTAAAATATAAACAGATGATGAGCACATAATTTAATGAAGTAATTTAATTAATGTAGCTGTGTGCATAATTCATTGTATTTAATGGAGAAATGTTCATGCCCATTCAGGTCCCACTCCAACCAAGCTGTGAGCATTTAGAAGCTCCTCAGAAGGTTGGCCTCCTCGTGTACCTAATTGTTGATTCTCCTGAGCAAAGAAACAAGGATTCTGATTTCTCTTACTGAAAACTGGCTTTGCTTATTATTCAACTTCATATAATACAAACATATATTGTATCTTGGCCTCATCATTGTTTTCACTGGGCATATTTCTAACATTCACTCATGGTACTGTGCATAGCAGGAATCTATATTTGAAATCAATGAATAGTACTTAAATGAATAAATTCAGCTTTTAACTTATTTCTCTATTTTCCTCCTGTTGAATGTTTCTTTTTATTTACAGTTTGAAGATATTGTGAATAAAATTGCTATGAAACATTTTTGTTCAAGTTTATTTGAAAATATATGCTTTCATCTCACTTGGAAAATATCTGAGAGTTCAATTACTGATTCATCAAGTAGGTGTAATGTTTAATTTTGTGAAGAAAAAGACACAGTTTTCCTAACAAGTTGTACCATTTCACATTCCTGTGAATAAAGTACAAAAGTTTAATAAGCTCATACTTGTGCCACTGTTTGCTATTGTCAGTTTTTAATATTTTAGTCCCGCCCAGCTGTTGTGACCTGGTGCCTATTTTTTTGGTTTATAGTTTTTGCTCCAGTGTGAAAAATGAAAGTGACAGAGGGAGTCAAAAATAGAAGTAATATGACATCAGATATGGAACAGAACAGTTTAGGCATTTTGCAAATTGTAAGATTATTTATTCTCATCATTTAAATTTCAATGTTTTCTTTGATCATTAGGAGTCTCATACTTCCATGTTACATAATAGATTACTGAGAATAAAAAGTCATCTTAAAATATATATCCTGGCAAATCCCTGTGTCATTCGTGATCTCATGCAAAGCCATGTAAAATGCAGCAGCAAAAACTTTCAGGTTCCTCGAAGAATACATGTATTCACACATTAATACCAATTCAGTCAAAAGATCTGAAAGCAATGCGTTCCAAACAGGAAATTGTCAGTACATTTCTGGTTTTTAAATCTCATGCTTTAAAACACCCCATTTCAATATTAATGCTCACAACAACTTTTAATATTAAGATAAGCAAAGGCAAGCATAAAACTATTAAAAAGGGACCAGGAGATAAACAATTACCACAGTAGATAATTAATAAGGACAAGTAGTCCTTTTTGTGACAAGCCTAGAATTATATCCTATTGCTAATCCCTTCAAGACTGTTTCTTTACTATTAGGCATCTTTTAGAGCCTTGGTAAGCAGAGGATATTTAAGACAATTCTATATAAAAGTAATTTCAAAAGTAAAATGTTTCCCGCAAGGGTAGGGAGTTTGATCCCCAGGCCTGCTATGCTGGCCTCACCCCTGGGGCATGCTAAAATGGAAATTGAGGCTGGGTGTGGTGACGCACGCCTGTAATCCCAGCACTTGGGAGGCTGAAAGCAGGTGGATCGCTATGAGTCCGATCTAGTAGTAAGACCCTGTAGACCCTGTAGACCCTGTCTGAAATACAAAAAAAAAAAAAAAAAAAAAAAAAAAGTGCAATGTTCATTCAGAAAATAGTATTAGTATGTCTATGTAATCATAAATAAATCATTTATGTACTTTCCTTTGGAAATTAATTATTAGAAAAAAATTTATTTGTTTGTTTGGGTCTAGCTGTAGCTTCTAGGACTCTATCTATTCAATTATGTCTGAATTGATGTCTAACTCCAGAGATTTCAAAGATTACAAGTTATTTCCCCACTGGTACCAGAGGAATTAAGTTCAATTTGGGAAGACTTTGACTTTACAAGGAGGAGTTAAGAGATTTCAGTGAAAATTATAAAACTGTGTAAAAATAATAAAGCAGTAACCACAAGACATGAAATCTCTCTGAATTCTTTAAAGGGATGTGAGTAATTTCCCTTGAATAAACAAGTTATTCTGAACAGGTTCTAAAGTAATTTAGAATGAAAGCCAGGAGAGCATATGAAAACCCACATGGCAAGTGGGATCACTTTTTAAAAAAGTTTGTCAATCTAATGAGCACTTAATTAAAGTCAACAGAGTCTCTAAGTCTCCAAGTAATTTTCAAAAAGAGCTTTTGGGAAAGAGCAAATTTTTTCACCATGTTTGTCCTCTTTTTCTCTTATTCTTCATTTATCTGGTAACAGAGGAAACCCTCTGCAGTGTGAGTTTCAACAACTCGTTTGTATTAACTCTTTCTTCTCATCATACTGCCCACTCGATACCAAGAAAACATATATCTTCTGTTCTAATAACTATTAGTATTTTAGTCTCAGGAAAAAAAGTTTTAGTGCATTATTTACTTGGCTTCTAAAGTTGGGATTTCGTGAGGTACTCTATCTTTTATATCTCTACATTTTTTTCTCATATATGTATCTGTATTTCTATGCCTATATCTATCTCTCTAAAATCTCAGTTTGGTTATACGTGGCATAATCTTATTTTTTTTTTTTTTGAACTGGGGATTGAACACAGGCCCTTGTGCTTGCCAGGGAAGTGCTTATTCTACTGAGCTAGCTCCCCAGCCCTTACCTGGCATAATCTTGACTTGCTCATTTTCTCAGAAGTGACCAAAAGGAATAATGAGAAAACAGAGACTAAGAAAGCAGCCAGAAATTAGAGGACAGAATGAAACTACTAGTCATTTAGTACTTTGTCAACAAAAACTAAGACTACATCTGACCATCTGACCACTTTGAAAACTTAAGAAATTGTATAAATATGTAATTGTTCATAACCTCATAATGGCGCAACAATTCTCGCTCTTTATTTTAAACAGGCATGCACTTCCTTTCCTGCATATAAACTATGCTTATGGCTGTGAGACTGGAGACCATACTGCAGCTCACTCTGCCCTTCATCTCTCCCCTTTCCACAATCCACTGACATTGGCGAGTTCATAAAGGTACTTAACTGTCTTCGTAGAAAATAATTAAAATGTTTGCAATGACAAAGACTCATATATACAACTGCTTCTCTGATGACATGATGAGAAGCGAGGGGAGTGCATGAAAGATGATTGTGTCATTGAGTAAAATCAATCCTGAGTGTGGGGAAGGAATCAACAGAGCTTCAGGGAGGAGGTCAGTGTTTCCAGGTGCACTGCGGTTCTGCAGAGCAGCCCAGATCACCCGCCCTAGAGACATTTTACTTCTCAAAAGAGAGAAGAATCATATAGACATAAAGAAAAAGGAGAAGTAATATTCCATACTTTTTGTTCATGCTATTTGAAGTGTATCACTAATTTGATCTATTTTTAGCTGATAAGCATCAGAACTAGAATTTTTAACTCAGATGTCTGATTCCCAAATATCTTTCTTTTAATCACTATGTGATTTTGCCCTTTGTAAAAGGAATAGGCAAACTACTAAATATTATTGGTAGAAACTTTCCTCATTCATTAATATTTCCAATTTTATTTCACATTTAAGTAAAGGAAAATTTTGTAACTCTTGACTTTAAAACACTTAAGATAGAGCTCTGTAAACCAGTGTCCTTTGTGTCAAAAAATAATAGAAGCTTAATTTCTACTACTAAGAAAAAGACAAGGAGCACAAATCCATAAGGAGAGAGAATAAGGTATATTGAATACACCTCAGATTCTTAGAAGGAAATAAAGGAGACATTTAGAATTTTCCATTTCTCAGGAGCTAATGGGTCTAAACCTTGCATAAATAAAGATAGAACAAAAATTGCAATTATCAAAAGAAATAGATACCTCATAAAGTAAACTTGAAATTTATGTATTTCTTTTGCATATTTATAAGTTGACATATTAAAGTTTTTATAGATTTAAATGAGATTATTCTTAAATAATGGAAAGTTTAATGAAATACAAGGTTTTACTATAATTGGAATAAAATTTTTATGCATTGATAAAATAAACTTTAACTACCTCATTAAATGAAGTGCACTAAGCCTGAAAGAAATCACATAAAACTTTTACATCTCTGATTGTATTTAGTATTATCTGGAAATTCTATTTGTGTTGGAAAATATTCCAGTTATAATTTAAATAATCTGTGTCATTATCTTGTCACACTTGGACAGCCTGAATTTGGGGCATAACAACAGTGGCCAAACAAGTATTTTTAATGTCCATCTTCACTTTAATTGAAAAGATTTTTTAAGACAGGAAAAGTTAGAAAATCATGAATCTTCAGAAGATGACTTAAAGCAAAAATTCTGACTTTCTTTTCCACTAGAACGTGGATATTTTTATCTTAGAGCAATGTATTTTTTAAATTTATGATGAATGAAAGATCTGTAATTCTTCTATAAAATAGTTAAGAATATTATTTTGAAGGTGGGGTCATTTATCAGACTAGGTGATTTTCTGGAAGAAAATTTATATGGATTTTTTTTTTAATTTATTTGTGTGTGTGTGTGTGTGTGTGTGTGTGTGTGTGTGTGGCCAGCTCAGCCCACCAGGGGGCGGGGCTGGCTGGCATGTGGTGCTGGGGGATTGAACCGCGGTCCCTGTGCTTTGCTAAGCTTGTTCTAAGTAGGTGCTTTAGACCACTGAGCCATCTCACCAGCCCTATATGGATTTTGAATATCTAAAATTTGACTCTTTGAAACTATTTGTGCCCATGTACTGCTCAGAAACTTCATAGCCTAAAGGGCATACCATCAACTCAAACTGATGCCTGAAAAAGAGCACCCGTCCTAAAAATTATCAACCTTCTTATAACAAAAATAATCTTAGGCATCTGATGGTATTGGAGAACACTGGATAAAGACAGAGAAGCCATGAGGATACACCAGTTTCTTGCTTAGATTCTTTAGAACTTGTGTAGAATAGAACTAATAGATTCTGGGGTGAACTAAAACTGAGCTTGTAGAATTCCATCCCTTCAGTTGCCAATGAGAAAATGCATTCATTGTATTTCCAGCTGAAGAGGATTTTAGAATCATGGTGTTTGTATTTTTGCCTTGTTTTATTAATGTAATCTTTGTGGAACTTCTCTTCAAGGGACTCATCTATAAATCTTAAGAGAAAAAACGATGTTTAATGTAAAATTTTACTAATGAAGTAAAATGGACCCAGGATATTACAAATTTTAAATTTTTTATATTTATTACTACCTATTTGGAATACAAAATGGCTGCTTTCCTCGTGTGGAGTTGGCACACATGCACAATACATTTTGATTCATATTTTCATCCCCTTTTTAGCCTTCCCCTCATCTCTTCCCCCCCCTTTTCTTTTTTTAATGTATTTGGTACAGTGTCTCACTATGCAGCTTGGACTAGTAGTGATCCTTCTGTTTTCAGCCTCCCCAGCACTGGAATTATAGGCACGTGCCCCCATGCCCAGACTGTGTCACCAGCTTGGCACACCCCAGAGGTGGGGCCAGCAAGGCGTACAAGATCTGGGATTGAACCCTGGTCTCTGCATTTACCAAAGCAGGTGCTTAATCCACTGAGCTATCTCACTGGCCCGGTCCCCTTTTCTTTTGCAAAAGATCTCAGTATTTCCCCATTTTTCTTTTATTTTTATTCCTTGGGTTATTTATATAAGAGAAACTATCAACGTGTGTGTCTGATTTATTTCACTTCACACTACCGTCTCAAGGTATATGCTTGCTCTTCAAGTTTGTGTCCCTGTACTGCACACTGGCTGCAGGACTCTGCCCAGTGTGTCTGACATGGAGATGCTCATGAATAGTGAGCACAGAGGTCAGTAGGATTTGCCCTAAACAAAAGTTTTGAAAATCTTGGAGAGCACAACTACTATCACACTTGGGCTCTCAACCTCGCATGTAGGTAATGCATGTGAACAATACACATGAACATACATGTGCATGTGCACGCACTACTGGATGTCAGCCAAGAATGCCCCGGAAGTACAGACAATTGACTCAAAACTCAGCAAAAGTGCAAACAGTCAACATAATGAAGACGCCTTCAGGGCCAGTGGGATAGTTCAGCGGACTAAAGCTCTTACTGAGGCAAGCTTAGGCAAGCTCAAGTATCATAGGTCAACACCTGGCATCACACACCATGCCAGCCCCACCTCCAGGGTGTTGAACGTTCCTCAAAATATTAAATATAGATGTATGCATGAAAGATCTTAGAAATCTAGCTATCCTCCTTCTGGGTATTCATCCAAAAAGAAATGAAATTAACCTCCCAAAATGGTACCTGTTTACTGAATCTCAATTCACAGTAGCTAAGATTCTGGGCGTAGTGGCGCATGCCTTTAATTCTAGCACTGGGAAGGCTGAAAACAGGAGGATCACAGTAAGTCCAAGCTGCGTAGTGAGACACTGCAACAACCAAATACATTTTTTAAAAAAAGAATCTTTTCACAATAGGAGAAAATATTTGCCAAAGATTCATCTGAAAAAGTATTAATAGTAAAATATATAAGAAACTTTAAAACACTTCACAAAAGAAGATAAGTTATTCAATTTAAAAATGGGAAAATTTTCTGAATAGACACTTTCAAAAAACCTACAAATGACCAGCAGATATATGAAAACATATTTAACATCTCCAGCCATCAGAAACCTCTATGTGAACACTATAAAGAAATATCATTCTTATTGTGTTAATATGGCATTACCAAAAAAAAAAGCAAAATACTGTCACTGTGTTTTGGATGTAGACAAAAAATGAGCTCCCATATACTTACTGTTCTTTGGTATGTAATATAGCCTCTATGCAGATCAGTATGAATGTTCCTCAAAACATTAAATATAGATGTATGTATGAAAGATCTTATAAATCTAACTATCCTCCTTCTGGGTATTTATCCAAAAAGAAATGAAATTAACCTCCCAAAGAGGTACCTGTGCATCCACGTTTTCTGAATCTCAATTCACAGTAGCTAAGATATGAAATGAACCAGCCTGCCAATCAATAGACAAATAGGTAAAAAAAAAATTGCTATGTTCACATAATTGAATATTATTTAACCATACAAAAGAAAGAAGTCATGTCTTTTTCAGTAAAATAGAGCTGGAGCAAATCATACTAAAGGAATTAAGCCAAATGCAGAACAAGTACTACATGCTCTCTCTCAATGGGAAGCTAAAAATAGTCCATGTATATGGAGAATAATGATTAGTAGAGGTTTTGAAGGGTAGGAGTGGTGGATAAAGGAACACTAATGTCATATGTATGCCTTCTATAAGCATATGTGAAAATATAATACCAAATCCCATTTATTTATGTAATTAATGCATGCAAAAAAAATAAGTTGAAATAACTTTTTAAAAGTTTCCTAGCATGTTGATGACAGTCAGTGACAGAACACAAAGTATATCCTTAATTGGAATTTTAAAAAATATGTTCATTAAAATAACTAATTTTCTTTGTTATTGAAGGATTTCAATACAAAAGCCCCTTTGGTGAATATTATGCTATCTCTCTATACTGTTCATCAGTTATTTGCAGAAAATACCTGTAGAATTATAGTTGCTGCACTAGCTACTCCTTGACAACTGAAGTAGATAGAAAATGGGACATTTGTTCAGTTCTATTGATTTTTCTAATCACTGAACCTCAACACCATTTGTCCACTAGAATTTG
Organism: Octodon degus; assembly: GCF_000260255.1. Classification (NCBI taxonomy): domain Eukaryota; kingdom Metazoa; phylum Chordata; class Mammalia; order Rodentia; family Octodontidae; genus Octodon; species Octodon degus. The sequence goes on from NW_004524658.1 coordinate 3,981,853, forward strand.
AACCCCTAGTGGACCAGGATTGTGTTGTATTTGTTGTTGTGATTCCAGAATGTGTTTTAGTACTTAGTAAAAATAAAGTACTTATAGTTAATACATGTGAGGTGCAGGCAGAATTTATGGAGGCTTAATTCATTTTGGAAATAGCAAGTCATAGCGAACATTTTAGAATCAACTTATATAATTCAGATATCCTTTCTCAATGTGCATAGGTACAAATGTTGATCCACATTCTTGAAAGACAGAAAAGTATTGCTAGGAATTAAAAACTGATATTTTTTGAGTATAAATGAAGTATATACTTAACACATTGTTTTTCTCTGTAAAAGAAATATCATGAGAACCATTCCTTGCACACTGTATTTTAGTGCCACTGTGAAGAAATCTTTTTGCTCAATTGTCAATTATTTTGCTTTTTGTTAAAATGACTATACTTTTAATTTGAATATAAACTCTTTGAAGCAAGAAACCACAACCTCAGAAAGGGAGAGAGCATAAAAAACTGGCTTTCCACATATTTAAAATCATAAGCATAAAATACTAATAAGATAAAACATTACACAACAGTCCTTTTATAAACATAACTTAATAATCCAATCTTGAATGTGAGCACCTTCAGAAAATTATGACATCAATGAGATAATGTTACCAAAATTAAGTTAATATTGTGGACTTTGGCTAATGACCTAGTGAATTGTTCATATCTTTGAGCTTTTTTGTCAGACTATGCAGAGTAAAATCTTTATCTTCTGCAAAACAGATTTTTGAAAAATCCTGTGCTTTTCAGTTCCCAAAACAATCAGTACATGGAGAGAGTTATTTAAGAGCTGTCAACCACTAGAAGAAACTAGAGAACACAAAGAAAATTGCCTTATTATTTAACTAAGATTCTGGGATGAAGATAGACATCAGGCAATTCTGACAGCCTCTTAAGAGATTTAAAAAGAGGAAACCTAGTTACTGTTAAGATTGCTGCCAGTGGAGTAGATGCTGGGTGTGCTGCATTTATTTCTCCAGATACAAAGTGCTGGTGTCTAACAGTTATCATCTAAGGTACTTTTTGGTGGCTCTTATTGTTACTGAATCAAAGTCAACTCTTTGAATCAAATTTATTAGCCCATGTCCCTCAACCTCATGTCACAGGGCTGACCCAGAGGGCATCCATGATGAAATAACTGTACTATAATTTCAACTCGGAATCCATTTTATAGAGAACTTAACAGAAGACAGAAATTCAGACTAACTAAACCAAACTTATACTATGTATTTATAAGGGTAATTTAAGTGCTTGAAAGCATTAAAAGTAACTTTTCTGTCTACCACACCTTAAGTACGGAGCCATCCAGAGCAATTTTTATTTCACTAATTTGACTAGGTGTTTCATACGTATGCAAAGCTTTGCACATATAGAGAAGCAGGTACAGATGCATACATAATCTTCTTCATGCTTCTCTTCTCCTCATCATATAACTGGTGTGTTTTCCTTTATTCTTTATAGCTGCAATTTGTTTATGACTGCTCAAAGTAATAATTGCTCAATTTACTCATAATAAACTAGGACTTTAAAAATATATGGGGATTGTGATTCAGTGGTTCTGCAATATGGCTCTATAGTTCAAATATGCTCCCAGGTTAGTTGTATAATCAAGCAAACCTGAAAAATCTAGAGGAGAAAATGCTACTGTCTACTGCTTGTCCAACTTTAATGTTCACACAAATCAATAAATATCATGTTGGAATGGGAATTTAAATCACTAGTTTGAGACTAGAGCTTGAATCTCTCCATTGCAAGGAAGCTCTGGGTTGATACTGACAGTGCCTGGAACACTCCAAGCAGCGGAAGTATAGCACAATTAAGAGAAGCAAGAACAAAAGTTTTTTCACATGTGCATTGCCTTGGCTTCTTTCTCATTACTGAGGCCTACTACTCCCTACTCATGAATCTAAGAAGCAAAGTTACTTTAACTTGCATTTTGTAGTGTTTTTGTACGTAGTTGGCAAATGCATCACAGCATGGCATGAAGCGTGGCCAAGGAGAAACAGCCTTTTGAATGGCAGCTGAAAGCAGCGAGACTCAATGGAGAAGGAAGTGAGCTAGACATGCCTGGTCACGCCCCAGGGACCCACCTCCTCCAGGTGAGATTCACCTCTCCCAGTACCACATTCAGCAATAAATTCATCAGTGGATCCATTCCTTCATCCATTCACCTCCACAAAGCCTCACCTAGGAACCCATAAGAACTTTCCAATCCTAACCCATAATACATATTTTAGATCTTTTGGAAAAATGGGTCCTTTAAAGATTAACTTTTATCATAAGAAGAAATTGTTGTTTTTTTCTTGTTAATATCCTGCAATTAATATTGCAGTAAGACCAGAAAATATAGTCCTTTATAACCTATGTCAAGAAAGACCTGCTTTTTGACTGAATGACCATCACTATTTTAAGATGCTGGCAATGCCTGTGACTACTCCTTCTTAAAGAAAGTTTCCTGATCAAACTCTCTGTGTTGACCTCATGTGCTTTTAAATTGATCATCTGCTTTTCAGGCTGATGAATAGACTTTTCAAGGAACTCTAGAAGTCTTCTCTAAGAAAGAGTTTATGTATTGTATTTTTGAGTGATTTACATTACAAAACTAGTTAACAGACTGATATATTGTATATTTTGGTTTAAAGGAAACTGTGACTTGTAGTGATAGTATATGATTTAGTAGCTCAAGGTTGATGATCAATATTAAATGGCTGTTTTAAAAATAATTTTCAGTCAATTGTGCTTTATTATCCTTTTTTTTAAAATTTTGAATGGTCATAAGGTGTAACAGCTGACTTGACAGGTAAGACTCTTACATTGAAAATGGAGGCTGGGGAGATACCTCAGTGAGGACCTGGGTTCAATCCCAGGTGTCACATGCTGTGTTGGCCCAGGAAATCTGGGCAAGTGGTGCCAGCCACTGAAACCGGCATGGTGGCCCACTCCCATAATCCCAGCACTGGGGAGGCTGAGACAGGAGGATCACTAAGAATCCAAGCTGTATAGTGAGACCCTGTACCAAGTTAATTAAGCAATTAATTAATTAATTAAAAATAATAAAAATAATAATAATTTTTTAAAAAATAAAATATAAAAAAGGGGGCATAAGATAGCTCAGTGGTCTAAAGTGCCTGCTTAGGCAAAGCACAGTTACTGCAGTTCAATCCCTGGCACTGATACAGGGAGAAAAACTGATCTCAGGCGGGTGCCTTCCAAACCATATAGGGATCCTCCAAATGACAAGGGAAAAATGATCTCCCGACTGACCTGCATGAGTTCATGTTCTCTAAAACAGAAGAATGAATTTTAGGAACAAACGGAGGTTATGAGCAGAATATATTTAAGGGAAAGAAAGCTCGTGTCCAAGAGAGGGACAGGAGGGAGGCCCGAGCGGGTAGTTCCTCGGGAAGCTGTCTCTTCCAGGGAATTTTATAGGGTAAAAACATGTGGGGCTAAGGTGGAGAAAGGGGGAACTCGGTTAGGTGGATGTGGGGTGGGACAAAACTATGGTCAACCAATGAGATTACAAGCACCATTGCTCAGGTAAAGTTGATCAATCCCAGGACCAAATGGGGAAGCGAGTCACAGAGTAGGCGGGTGTGAATATGGACAGGATTTCTTCCTGTTGGGAGTTGGAAGGCAGGATAGGGTCTCCTCCTGATAGGGGGGTTGGACTAGTGACTCACTTGGGTCTTTCCAGGTGATGGATACCTATTTAGAATATCAATCCCAGGTGCTACTCTTTTAGCATTTGTTTGGCCTTTAGGTCTTTAGGTCTGGTTCACAGCAGGAGCATCCATCCCTCCCATAGTTGTAAGATATCTTGTCTTTTGTGCTGTCTCCTTTGAGGGCCTGGCCCTGTCTGTCTGCCTATAATATTTCTATCTAACTCAGCTGCCTGCAGTAGGGCCATATGCCATGCCAGCCCTGCCTCTAGGGTGGACTGAGCCTGCAAAA
>NW_004524658.1:3998844-4004702 GCF_000260255.1 Octodon degus
CTTCCTCTTTGGCCCCACAATCTCCTTGATCAGAAAATCTGGGACACTACTGAGTCACATGACATTACAGTACAAGTTTTCATATGTCCTGAGTCTTAATTGACCTTGGAAGGCTAGGGCCAAAATGTTGGCTTTCCTTGCGGCCCTCCTTTTTCTCTGAGTTTGGTCTGCAAACTTAGGTTGTTAACCCTCCAGAAGAGAAGTTTATTATTATTACCATATAACCTAGGCTGCTAAGCTTAACCTCACTATCTGTCTGAATATCAAACATCTTAGGCAAAACATGGAACAGGTATTTTTCATCATTTTGATATGTTTAAGTCCCTACAGAATATGATGAAAAAACATTTAAAAAATAGAATATATTTTAAATCTTGGCATAAAGATTTATATAATTCTTATATTTACTCATAAGTCCAGAAATCTAACCATATACAACCTTGAAGCAGGACAATCCCACAACATTCCTTTTCCTGTCTCCTGCTGGGGCTTTTATTATAAATCTATGTTTTCTCAGTTCTGGAAAAAAAAAAAAAAAAAAACCTTTTAGTACTTTGGTCATTTTGATTTTATTTTCTCTTTTTTAAAAAAGAAAAATATCTCTGCTCATTGATGCCTTTGTACATATCTCTGATGAAGTGTTACTTCTCACTTTTATTTTCCTGTTTTGTTCTGTTCTGTGTTCTCACTTTTAGGGAGAATTTTTCAAATTTAGCTTTTAGCATTATATGGTATCTTTCATGTGTACAGCTATTAATTTTCTTTTCCTTTTAGTTTTCATTCCAATCAGTTGTGCGTATCTCTGGGCTTCAGTGTGGCACTCCTGTGTGCCCATACAGTGTGCACAGATCCTAAGCTACCACCTGTTCTGCCCTTCCAGGTACAACATCTCTGAGCATCCTGAATATATCAAGTGTATCCCCAAGCTCCTCATTAAAGCTCTCCTGGATTTCCTTTTCCTCAGAAGTCATTTTTACTGTAGCCCACATAAGAAGGTATAGACTGAGACAGTAGGTTGCATAATGGAAAATGGAGACACAGGAATTGGAAACTATTCTGCTAGGCTTTGGCTGATGGAGTTGTGTTGATTTAATTAGAAATGGAGCTGAGTGTGAGTCTTATTGTGATTACCTTTTGTTCTCCGCAGGAAGAAAGATCTTTAAACAATACTTATTATAAGTTGTGCTTATTGTAGAGGCAAATATACCAGAGATTTTTTTTCAGTCTCCATTATGGCTTTCTTTTTTGTTATTTTTTGCCCCAAATGTCAGAGAGAATGTATCTTGTACAAGTTACTGGTAACATGTTAAATATTAGCTTGTCAGTAGTTTTCTCATTCTCATTAACTCACAGTGAATCACAGTTTAGGCAAGCATTGTGGTTTTTTCTCATGAGTGCTATCTTAAATGTTCCTTCTTCCCCTGAAGTCAGAGTTTGAACCCTACCAAATATTCATGCCCCCCTCTTTGAGATTTATTTCTACTTCATCAAGCTCTAGTGAGTTTGCATAGAAAACAAGAGTGGTAATATCAATACCTTTGTACCAAAACCAAGGCATTTGATCCACTGGGAAGGTAGAGGCGAAAGATCCCCACAGCTTTTGATGGCCCTTTCATAGGGATTGTTGCTCTCTCCCAGCCCTGTACCATAAAAGGTTCACTCTGTGGTCTTCCTCAGTATTTTCTTAATTTCTGTAAGTATTTGCTAGGCTTCATGTTGATCAAGCTTTCAAGAAAGACCACATTTGAAGGTATCAGAGACCTTACTGTCTTATGAGATACAACAATTGAATAATCACCCTGCCTTGAAGTTTGTCTACTCTTCTCTAGGTACAACTTGCCCTAATAAACAGAGGAATTCAGGTCTTATCATACTGGGCAAGTTATTGTGCCTCAGATGGTGGGGCTGTTTGGGATACTAAAACACTGACCCTTCAATGAGTTTAAGAAACAGTTCATGAAGTTGCTATTTTCCCTGATTGTTGGTGATACCGCAGGATTTCATGAATTGATCCTTCCAGCTGCCTACTGTATTCTCAAGCACAAATAATGTTTATATTCTTCAAATTTTATTTCTACTTGTATAATGACCATCTTTCTATTAGATTCACTATATAGCAGTACTTAGGTTACATTGTATTCCAAGGTGCATTTATTATCTTATTTACTCCTTAGGAAAATTTATACAAGAAATATCATTTCCAATTGAGATGTTAGAAAATGTGGCCTAGAAATTTATCCAGCATAATAGAACATGCACACGACAGTGCCACGATTTAAACTAATATCTGTTCTCTTCTTGTCTGATATGCATTCATTGTCACTGAAATGATTTAAGGTGTCCTGTTTACAACACAAGAGCCCAATTCCTTTTCTAGCCAGCCACAGTGTGACCATCACGGATTGCCACTCAACACAGGTCTTGCATAATTTCAGTATTTTTAATACATTTCAGAATAAAGCAGTTAATTAGAAAAATGGGTTAAAATTTAAGCAGAGCCCTTGTTCCCTTGATAACCTTAATACTAATACTGTATTTAACTGGATTGACAGTTCAGAGGATTTAACATAAAATACGTACAGCAAATGGCAGGTCTGATTCAACTTCCACTTTTCAGGCAGCAGTTTATTGGTAAAAGGATATAAAGAAGCTTGAAATATTAAGCAGTAAAATACTATTTAAATTAGCAAGTTAGGTTATGCTTTTCATTCATAATTTAAGCATCTCCAACTTTATTTGCTCTGTGTACTAGCTTTACTAACATCATAAGTATACTTTATAACAATGAAATATATGTCATGCAAGTTATATTTTTGTAAATATTTTGTAGACTTGCCAAGCTGAATATTCTTTGACCTTTATAAAGGCAAATTCAAATTTTCTAAAGCTTCTGATTTTTTCTATAAAGTATGTATGAGGAAACGATACCTTAGAAGGATCTGCATTTACCACTTATTCTTTGTGCTGTAAAGTTGTTTTTTTGACTTCTTGTGCTTAAATTTCTGACATTGCAGATCCCTCATGAGTACTGACACAACATAGTGAAAGATCTAGATACATTGGTATCAAATCTGTTAGTATTTTTCTTTTTTAAGAAAGCCTTTAAAGGGCTTGTCAATGCCTTAGGCAACTTTTCCTTCTTTTTTGTCATAAGGCCAGGTTATGAACAAAAAAGAACAAATATTCCCTATAAGATTATTTCATGTGTGAACGAAGCAGTATTTTTCAAATAGTACAACATTAGAAAAATAATTTTAACAACAAGTCTTTTTTTTCCTAGTATCTTATATTAAAAACAAATCCAGACACTTTGTACACTCTTTGGAGATTTATAAACTTCAGAAAGTTATGAAACATGGGAAAATCCATCCCTGGATTCTAGATTAAAGTTCAGTTATCGTGTCCTGGAATTTAATCATTTTCTAACGTTCTCTAATGGTCTGAGTAGGCAGCTCTCCAATAGAAAAGTAAAAGAATGTGTTAAAATTGGCATGATGACATCTCTTTAAAACCATCCTCAATCTTTTTTCAATACAATACCCTGAGAAAAGAAAACAAGAACACAGGATGGTCTTCTTGCTCCAGACTTTCATGAGGAGAAGGGAAACCTGGAAAGAGAAGTAAATCTTGTCCCCAACCTGAAGCAAGTGATGGAAAAAGATTTTCAGGAATAGGAGATTTTTTTTATTATCATCTCTCACAGTGCAACATATTTGATGAACACCGAAAGAGCAGAATACCTTTGTAGAAGTCCAAGTTGAGTTGTGAAGTTCTAAACCATTGTTGAAACAAAATATTCAAAGCTAAATCCATGCAAGAAGATAAGAAAAATCAATTCACTTTTCACAAGTCTGCATTCCTGTTAGATGACACACCTATCTGAAAAGAGAAACTCTTGGTAGGTGGTTACTTTCATGGAAGAAAAGTTAAAAAAAAAATGAGTTCCCAACTGACAGATTTGTGCAGGATGAGGGTTTAGCGAAACTAGTGCATACTACTCAACCAAGTTTCATGTGCCCTGCAACTCTCCACTGAACTTCATTACAAAATCTGTCCACATGGTGCATAGGATTTCTCATACATGGGGCTCCTTCAGCTGGAACAGAGGAACCATGTGGTGGGTTGGCCAACTGGTCAGCTTGTAACACCCAGTTGAACTGAATCAGGGTGGTGGTGCTGAGCACGTGAGGTCCACCTGAGGATTGTTGCTGGCAGCATAAGAGGCAGAATTGGAGGGGAAGAAAGCTGTTGGGAGCTGTTTAAAGTTATTAAGGGGGCTGTAGGGAGCTGTTGGCTTTCTTGGCAGAGGTTGTCATGCTGGCTTTCCAGATGAATGTGGCTGTTCTGTCTGTCAAAGAAGCTGAGGACCTCCTTATTGCTGAGTGTGGCTGTAGTTCTTAATGGGGGAGCTCTGGTTCTTACCTTAAGCATCACTTCCTGGCTCCAGTTCAGATCCCTCAGCCTGCTGGCAAGATCTAGATCTCACTAGAACAGACTTTCTAACCTCAACTACTGACCTTGAGGCATACTCAGTATCCATGAGGCAGACATGCATGAGACATTTTTATGGGTTCTAGGCCTCAGGATAGATTCATGGGGGTTGGAGGATTTTGTTACAGGCTCTCAGTCTTCAGCTGGACTCAAGCAGGTCATTACCATGGGATCCAGGTCCACAACTGGATTCTTTAGTCTTTAGGGTGGGTATAGATTTCTTACATTCTTTTTATATGTAATTCTTTGGTGACTCTTACAGAATAATTCTATAAATTATGTGTCCTGTATTGTTCCTCTTGCAAAACCCTGAACTACAAAAAACTGCAATAATCTGAGGGTTTCTTCCCCTTTCCCATCCCATGGCCTTCCTGGATAGTGGGGATGAGCCTTAGTACACACATCATCAGCATGGGCAGACAGCCAAGTCCGTGGGACTGGGAATAGGCACACTGACCACAGCATCTCAGCACTTCAGGCTGTACAGAAAATAAATAAGAGGCTAACTGCATCCGGCTTTGCAAGATCAAGAAAATGCTTACATTTTAGGAAAGCTCCCTCAGAAGGCAGCAAGAAGTGGGGAGGTCCATCCAAAGACACAGTTGATCAAGCCTTTAACACACGGTGGACTAGTAAAGATGGTTTCTTTTGCAGCCAGTCAGGACTAGAAGAGGTGATGAGCTCCTCAAATGTGAACACAGGACTTAAACTATATGAACACAGGACTTGAAGTAACGCAGGAGACTAAGGAAACATGGTACTAAAGAAACTTGGTGATCCAGAGATCAAACGCAAAGAAATGGAGATCTAAGAATTGCCTGATAATGGTACTAAAATAATAATTGAAATAGTTTTTTGTGAATTACAGTAGACCTGAAATAGATAAATCAGAGAATAATAACAGCAATAACATAAAACATAGAAGTTAAACACACAAAAATAAACAATGCATATCATTTAAAAAATCATCAAATCAAAATGGAAAACAACAAGATAAATGTTCAAATGAAATATAAAGCAGTGAGAAATTAATTAGCAAAATGACAATATTAAGCCATTAATTACCAATAACTACATTAAATTTAAATAGACTAAATTTTACAACTTAAACAAAAACAAGAGAGGGCTGGTGACATAGCTCAACTGTCTAAAAAGCCTGCTCAGGCAAGCTTAGGCAAATTCAGGGACCACATTTCAATCCCCAGCACCACATGCCATGTCAGTCTCACCCTCAGGGCAGGCTTAGCTGCCACAGAAGAAGAAGAAGAAAGAAGAAGAAGAAAGAAGAAAGAAGAAGAAGAAGAAGAAGAAGAAGAAGAAGAAGAAGAAGAAGAAGAAGAAGAAGAAGAAGAAGAAGAAGAAGAAGA
>NW_004524658.1:4004802-4013266 GCF_000260255.1 Octodon degus
TATATGATGTTCTTTTATTTTGACTTTCTTCATTTAAACAGTGTTCTGTGACTACTTAATATGTCTATAAAATCCTTGCATTGATGTTTTATAATATTGAATAACCTTTAAGCAATTCTTATTCTTGAGAGATGTAATTTATTTTGAAATTTTAAATGTGCTGGTTTGTCCATTTTTAATTTGGAGTTAATTTGTATATGAGAACTAACTATCACCTTTAGTTGATGCTGTTGGTGATTGTTATATTTCTCATTTATCTTCTATGATCGAATATCAATGTGTAGGTCAGAATCTATTTGAAGTATTCACTAACATACTTTATAGCAAACCTATGGGTTAGTACTGAACATAGTTTGCAAAGTTGTTTTCATGAATGTTGCTCTCACTTCATTGTAATCTCAAGAGACATAAGAAAATCAGGAACTAAAAGCAAACACATTCTGACTTCAATGGTTCCCAATTCCATGTAGTAGAATTGTGCTCCTTCTACAAGCCTTTTCTCACTCATTGGTTCTCAAAGTTTAATCTCCTTCAGAATTCCCTTAAGGGCTGTTAGAATAACAGATTCCTGGAACCACCAGAGTTCCTAATTCAGTTAGGTTGTTGTGGGAACAGAGAATTTGCATTCCTAGCAAACTCCCAAAGATGCTCATTCTGAGCCTTCAGGTCCAGAGAGCCTGCTTTGACTACCACAGTGCTTTTCTGTTTCAGCTTTCTTCTCCCGTGCTTTGTCTCTTCCCATATCAAATGCTTTCTGCCTATTTAAAAATATTTTTAAAAATGTTAAACAGGTATGTAGTCATATTTACAAAACTCATAAAAATTTATACTGAGCTAATGAAGACAACCACATAATCCATGTATGTACAGTTCAATTTATGTACAATATTTAAGAACAGACTAAGCTCAACTGGGCTCAGTGGTATGTGCCAATATTCCTGGCTACTGGGAGGCTGAAGTAGGAACATTGAAGATTCTAAGCAGCCATGGTAACTTATTAAGATCCTGTCTCATAAAAGAAAACAACAAGAACCAACAACATTGATTGATCCAAACTAGATAATTAAAACTAGAAAAGTATAGGAAGAGCAACTGGGAAGGAATATGAAGGAATATAAAGAGATACAAATGTGCTATAGCTCGGTTGAGATAGTTACAGAATGGGCAAATATTTTGTGCCAATTATGTATCAAAAATCTGTAGTCATTTATACATGTGTAGTATACCCTAATTAAAATAAGATGTGATTGCAAAAATTACATGTAGTTGTTGAAAAATAGGTTTATTAAGACAACTGAGGCTAAGGTTAAGAGAATAGATTGAATATGGTTCTTTTTGTCAAACACATGTGAATAGTAACAGGAAAAAAAAAAAAGAAAATAGCACACTTAATAGTGCATTTTGAGGAGTAGATTAACTATGGGATCAAGAGGATTCCCAGGTATCATTCATAGCATCATTTCATTGTTTGCTGATTAATCAAGACATCTTGAATTTTGGTTTATTTCTCAAAATGTAAGGCATTCTAGCAGATGACTTCTGATCCTCTATAGTAAGGTGGGTCTTCCCCAACTCAAATGCCTTTAACATATTAACACATTTTATAGAATCATTTCACTCTGAAATTGTCTTGAGTATTTGTGTCTCCTTGGTTAGTTTTCCTTTTACCTAACCATCATGTCAAAGTATATCTCCAGAGCCTAAAATAGATCTTGAACATACTACACATTCAAAACTATTTATGAAATGAATAAGTAGATGGATGAGGCTTCATTAAATAAAGTGAAAATTTTGGTTAACTATATAGCTGTCTCAATTTTATTGGGTCACTAAGATCAAAGAAAAATAACTTCAGGTCACTTATAAAATACTTCAGAGGTTGAAAGATGTAATACTTGTAATAGAATCCCACATGTTCTGAGCTTATTATAAACATTAGCCTTCTAATCTATGGATATAGCTGTCTACCCAAAAAACTGTATAGCTGTAGCCAGGCAAAATTTTATGGAATGTAAATAAACAAAAGGGAAATTGCTTTTCAGTCTAATATAGTTTCTAACCACAGTTGATCAGGAAATCATAATGGTACAAAGTGGGTGGTGATGAGGACATTCTGGCAGTGGTTTGCCAGTGATAGTATGGAAGACATTTCTTAATCTTGCTGCTTTAGCTTTTTTTATGTATCAGTACATATTAAAGTTTAAGTGTTCTGTACATTTTCATTTCTAAATGTATGTAATAAAAGGCATATCACAAGTCCGACCCACCACCAGGAAATAAGTCCGACCCACCACCAGGAAATTTCCAATGGTTACATATACATGTGTTCACCTTGGAAACTTGGAAAAACGTGCTCATGACTCACGAGGAACAGAGTGGGCAGAATGTGGCACAAAGACAGCACCAGGCCTGGTCGAGATAATAGCATAAAGTGGAAGGAGAAAAAAAATTTTTTTTGATTAGGGCTGCTAAATAAGATTAAATCGCTCTACAAATGGAATATAAGAAAAATAGGTTAAAAAATCTTAGTTCTATGTATTTTCCAAGTTTCATCTTTCATTTCCCAGACAAAAGTTATCTTTAAGATGTGAATATTTATTCTAGATCCATTAATGACACAAAGTTATTCTGCTGCATATTTAATGTGAAAGAGTTTTTAAAACTTGAAACATTATTTGAATGTAAAGCATTACTTGTAGTTTAATTTACACTTGTGTTCTTATGTTAATAATGGTAGTGATAATATTGTAAAAATACAGTCAATAAAAGCTGTATTATAAGTGTAATTTAAAGGCAAAATACTTGCTTTTAATCTTTGGAAGCATATTTTCAAAGTGTAAAATTATTTCCAGATGATTGAACAACAAAATGTAGTGAAGAGATTTTAGATATTATCTTATAATCTCTTTGTTGCACAATACAATAAGGAAAATGAAGCCTAAAGTTATGTCACTTCCTTTAACTATCACAACTATTTGTTTACAATATTGAGACTGCAATCCAATATGTCTCTTAATTTATGATGTAAAAAAACTCAGATGAAATATTTTTTATTCATTTGACATGCATAAAGAATAGTCTTTTAAAGAATTCTGTTGTCACACCTAACTCACCATATTATTCTTCCAGATTAACTTGCCATGGACTAGTTTAGAAAATGGTGATAAATATGCAGATAACCAGTAGAAAGTAAATTATGTAACCTCTCTAATAAAAATGAAAAATGTTTTTTTGTAGCATAGCCATTGCTTTCTTGGAATTTTCTGCTAACAAAGGCAACAAATATTTGAACTGTAAGTTAAACTTTAAAAATGATATTGTTCAGAAAGAGAAAATGTATTTGGGGAATCCATTTAGTAGAGTTGAGTCTTTTGAAAGATGTTGCTGTCATCAGTATGGGCCATTTGGTTCACCTGCTAATTCCCAGAAATGTGTATATAGCAAAAGGTTTGTGCCTCAGGCTGTCCCTCTTAATGCTGAAGCCAAATCAGGGAAATGGATTGGATACATATAAATGTTTTGTCACCTTCCCAGTACCAGAGAGCTCAAATTGCTGAACATTTCATTCCCTTTTGTGGTTGAGAAACGTGTGTTCCTTATTATAAAGGGTTTAGGGATGGCATACTGTGTAATAGCTCAGATGAGTGAAAACAAATTTAAATATAAGCAACGCGCTAGCTTATACTTTGCATGTTGTAAATACTCTTAGAAACAGTATGGGGCCTTATTAAGTTTGAACCTCAGGTCTTTCAACTTCCCTGAGAAAAGAGAACAAATGGTAAATGCATGGGAAAATAAGTAACTAACCTTTGTGTTTTCCCACTTCAGCTCAAGCCCAGATATTTTTGTCAGTTGCTAATTACAGCCATATTTCTCCAAAGCATTTTCTTTCTTAAGGAGAGAAAAAAAGAAGAAGAAGAAGAAAAGCATTTCAAGGAGAAAGGCTGAACTGTGCAATGCAGAGTCACAATTTCCTGAGTGGAGGAGTGCTTACTGGATTGATGACAGTTGAGAGGACTTCCTGCTGAAGAAGAGGGAGAGGGCATTTAAGTAGAGTAGATAGAAGTGGAAATCGGATCATTATGAGTCAAAAGGTAGGGTTAGATCCAAATTCAAGGAGAAAACAGTAACAGCTATGGCTTGAGAGCAGAAAATATGTCTGGAAATGAGACATCTATCAGGGTGAATGTATTTATTCGGCTGAGAAGCTCTCCTCAGTATTGCATTCTGTGCTCTCAAGTCGCCCTTGTTCCAGATGCAATTTGTTTATGACACCCATTAATTCCTATCACCTCTACTACTGCAAATCTTCCTAGAACTAGCAGGACTTCTGGCTTAGGGGCAAAAAGACAGAGAAGCATTTGTACGCGCAAAAGAATTAAGCCAAGAGAAGCAAAATACTTGATTCAAGGTCACATATTTCGGTTATTAATGGGGTTTGCACTGAGGGTTTAGGTCCTTACCCTTTATCCTGAATTATTTCTAGAATTTTGTATTGAATGTAACTGGAAAGGATCTGGTCCATTTTTTTCCCTCATGTTATCTCCCTTGGAGGTAAAAATGGTGATCCAACAACACACTCACCTGAGCTTTGTCTTCCTGATTCCTCTCATGATAAGTGGTAGATCCTCTGGAGGACACTAAACAGGTGTTTTGTTAAACATAAATACTCAGCTTCTCTGAAATGTCAGTTACTGTTTTGATTGCTTTCTTATTTTTCTATATAGACACTTGTTGACAGGGAACTGTGGCAATCATTCATTGCTTTTAAGTAATAAACAACCACAAACTGTCGCTGTCACTTTCACTTCCTGTCCTCATTCATTTTCTTTAGCTACTGCTACTTTATCTAAAAACTCTGTGTGGGAAGACTAGATTTGTACAGGTGCTGGAAAAGAATGTGGGAGGGAGCAAAAAAGGCTCCTGACACAGCTCCCAGCACTCAGCTTATGTCATTCACCTAAGGGCTTAGAAATGTTGTTCTGTTTTGTTTTGTTTGTGTTTTCTTTTTTTGTAGGATCAAATGAAAATCCTGGCTTTATTGATGCAGGATTTCCTTAATCCTGCTCCAGTAGTTAAAAACTATCCCTTGCTTCTCTTTTTATTTTGTAGCTTGTACAGGCTGAACTGCTTCTCTCAGCAGCTACACTGGAGAAAGCTTTTGTGATAGGAAGAGTGGATGGGGTTGTCCTTCACAAAGACCTTTCTTCCAGCTGTTTCTACATAAATGCATGTCTCTATAACTCACAAATTATCAGGAAACAGGTGTTTTTCTATTAATAGTCAAGATGTATCAAAGGAAGGAGAAGGTATAGCAGTATGTGAAAATCAGGTGGTCCATGGTTGAATACTTTCTACACAATAAGTAATCACTCAAAGCTTATATCTATTTATAATAAAATCTTTAATTACAAGCCAGGTGGCTGTGGTTAAGAGATTGTGGTGTTTTTAAACAAGTTACTTGACTCGTCGTTACATCTTTAGAGAAGACAGGACCACCTGGGTGGGGACAGGGTGGCATGTGTCTGCATATAAACTGAACATGTGCTCTGGTCCAGCCTCCGTATTTACTGTCTTCTGAGCCTGGGTACATCAAGTTCGAACTCTATAAATGCCCTTTTTTTTTTTGCACATACTAGGAGCAAAATCTTTTTATGAGAGTCTGTAAAATTTGAGTCCAGAAGTTCTGTGATATTCTTCCTGCTGAAGCATATATAGAATAGATATCAATTTGAGTTTGTTGATGTATTCCTCTGAAATCAAGAATGTAAACTGACTAGTTGAATCTGTGGTTATTGATTTTTCTTGTTTTCTGAACTGATTATTTCAGATGGTTAAAGGGATGGCATGAACATTGGTTAAATGGCAACAGTATAATATGAATTTAAAACTTTGATAATGTGTCAAACATTTATTGAGTGTCTTTTTTCATTAGTGACTCTTTCAGAATCTGTGAAGGATATTAAGAAGTAGAGTAGAAGGTTTCTTTATTGACAAAACTTTTTCCTCAACTAGGGAGAAAAGATACAATAAAAAGATGAAAATGTATGTTGTTTGTTCCTGCCCTGTAGCAACCAATATTTTCTAAAGCTGGTAAAACATAAAGGATTATTATACAAAAGAGATGGCTACATGTAAACCTTCCTAGAGAAAGTAATAATAGAAAGATGTAATTAATAAGCTTTTTAAAAAAGACAGAAAGGTATTTATGACTTTGCCCGTTGTTTTAGTGTTCTATCGCTAAATGACACATTACTAGTTTGCTGTTTAGAATACCTTTCCATTACCCCATGTTTCTCCAGATTCTTTGACCTTTCTAGTTTAAATGGGACAGAGCTGCGTGTTCCCTAGTGGTGTAAAATATGCGTTATCCAAGGGCACTGATTTTTGTAGCTAGGAATTCTTTTCCAAAGTGTTGGCAGAATACAATTCCTTGTACCTGTATTACTAGTACCTGTATTTTCTTATCAGTTGTTGTCTGGGAACCCCTTTTACTTCCCATTTTCAGGTCCATGAAGTCTGGCATCATGCACAGGCCTTGTGCCACCTGGCAGATTTCTTCTTCCAGGTGAGTAGGAGAATGTCTGCTGTTTAGATCATTTCTCTTCAGGAAGGGCCTAGTACTTTTTTTTCTTTTTGTTCTTTTTTCTTTTTTTCTTCCTTCCTTTTTTTTTTTTTTAACAAGATTTAAGGGATTAGGGCTGGCCAAATAGCTCATCGGATTAAAGCACCTGCAAGCAAGTGCAGGGACAAGGTTCAATCCCGGGCCTGCCATGCTGGTCCCACCTCAGACTGAGCATGGTGGCGTGAGCTTGTAATCCCAGCGTTTGGGAGACTGTAAGCAGGAGAATCACTACAAGTCCAATCTAATAGTGAGACCCTGAACACCCTGTAGATCCTTCTCTAAAATACCCTCCCCCAAAAGATTTAGGGGATTAAATTGATTCCCGGAAGTGATCTCTCTTAAGTTAAATCAAAATCAAAAGATTAGTCATATTCAAAACACTTGCCCACATTCAGTGGGATGGAAGCCTGCAGGGTATGCATGGAGGAGGAAGGCATCTCACCAAAGGCCTTAAACTCTGCCTGCCTACCTGCCTGCCTGCCACACTAACAGACCCAGCTTGCCGGAGGGGGTTTGGTATAGCATATTTGAAGCATGGCATCAACCTTCAACAACCTCAGTGCAGAAACAAGTTGTAAAATAATTGTAAAACTTCAAGTTTGAAAATAAACATTGCAGTATAGATAAAAAATACCTCAAATTTTCAGGTCCTTTTGGTAAACTGTAAATTCTATAGCATTAGGCATGTGAGTTTAAGGGGCCACATGGTCCAGGGGGCTTGATATGTGACATCTTATCCATTCTTATTTACTAAAATGAATACTAGTTACCTAGAGCAAGTTCATCAGATTAGGGTCAAATCCTCTCTTTACATAGCTCTGTTACCTAAAACATGTTTGTTATATTGTTACAGGGTAGTCATGTTTGTTAATTTTTTTAAGGGGTTGAAATTCTTTAAAGGGGACAGTGAAGGAGGAGGAAAAAAGAAACAAGAAAAAATCTTAGAAGTCGAGAAAGTAGGAAGATGAGGAAGAGAAGACTTGGAGAAGGACGGGGGTGGGGGAAAAAAGGAAGAATTTGTGGGTAGACAATGACCAAGAAAAGAGAAGAAAAGCGAGCGACTATACTTCATCCTCAAAGCTTAAAATATTTATTATTGGGTTCTTCAGCAGAAAAGATTGCTATCTCCTCACCCTAATTCTCAGACACAAAAACAGAAGGTGATCTTCAACTTGGAAAGGTCCAGACACCAGAGGGAAAGGCATCAAATTCAAGACTGTAAGAAAGCCAACACAAAAAATACCCTATTCTCATCTCAGCATACAGGATTCAGAATGACCCCTAAAAAATGTGTGTGTGTGTGTGTGTGTGTGTGTGTGTGTGTGTGTGTGTGTGTGTGTTGGGGAAGAAGTGAGGAATTCTCACTTCCTTGGCTGGTTGTTTATTCAAGCACAATTCTAAGCCTTAGTAGGTCACTCACTTACTATTTGGTCATCTCTGCCCAGAAGGCTGTGATTGAAAATAATCACTAATATTATTTAGAATGAACTAACACTTTAATTGTTTTGCTGTGATTTTATTTTCATTTATTTGTTTGGCATTTTGGGGGCTTTTACTATTTTTTCTTTAATTTTTTATTTTTATTTTTATTTTTTCAGTACTTAGTCATTTTAATAGTATAGAAGCATTACATCATATTTACTACATTTTGTTATCTGTTATTGAGTATCCAGGCTGTTTCTTTCTAGTTATCTTATGCATACTGATACTATAAATATTCATTTACAAGTGCTCTAATATCTCTTTCTTCCCCAAAATTTTATTGAGAAACAAATAGCAATGAGACAGTTTCAAATCAAATTGGTAGGACAGTTTCAATAATTAACACATTGCATACAT
>NW_004524658.1:4023335-4032427 GCF_000260255.1 Octodon degus
GAGGAGGAGGAGGAGGAGGAGGGGGATATGAATAAAAATAAAATATCTAGTAATATCCTGCCAATTAAAGCTTCACCTTTGACTTAAGGATAGACACACACACTAAAAGTGAAGGCATAAGAAAAGATACTACATGCAAGCTGAATCCAGAGCAGGTCAAATCAGACATGGTAGACCTGAACTGAAGAGTCACAAGAGGCAAAAATGTCATTGTGTGTGATAAAGTGTTCCCTCATGAGGAAGATGTAGAAATTTTTAACATATATATTCTTGTCATCAGAATAGCTGTATGTATGAAGAAAGCATCAACAGACCTGATAGTAGAAATAGAAAGTAATGCCATAGTTATAGAGGACTTTAATTCCTCTCTTGTAAAGAAAGAACCATCAGAAAGAAAAATCAATAATGAAATACTAAACTTTAAGCATACATTAGATCAAGTGGACCTAACAGAATTTTCCTTAAGGCAGTACAAACATTCAACAGGGTAAAATTATTAATTTGAACACAAAACAAATCTTACAAATTTAAAAGTAATAACAAGCATTTATTTTCAACTACAATTGCATGAAACTAGAAATCAATAACAGGAGAAAAAATGGAAAATTCAAAAGTACATAGAAATTATTCTGTTGGACAAAAAGTAGATCATAGAAGAAATCAAAATATATATTGCAGTAAATGAAAATGGAAACAACACTGTAAAGCTTATGAAATACAGCAAAAAGATTTCTAAAGGGAAAGTTTATAATGATAGATGTGTACATTAAAAACCATTACTATGGGGGTCGGCTAGATGGCTCAGTGGAATTTTACCCTAATACGCAAATCAGACAAGATCAATATACACAAGAAAGAAAAATATGGCCCAGCATGTATGTCAAACACATGTGGAAAAAGCCTCAATAAGATGCAGCAAACAGAGTTCAACGTCACATAAAGTGAATGTACACGATCACCAAGTAGATCACTATTGCTGTATATCAGTCACAAAAGGCAAAATTGTCATTGTGTATGATAAAGTACGCACCTCATGAGAAAGATGCAAAAATTTTTAGCATAAATATTCTTGTCATCAGAGCACCTGTGATGCTCCATGCCTCAGTGATCTACTCACTGTGCTGGAAGATTTTTTTTTTTTCATTTTATTGAGAAACAAATAGCCATGAAATAGTTTCAAAACCGATTACTAGCACAGTTTCAATAATTAACACATTGCACATTGTTGACCTCATGTGCTTTTAAATTGATCATCAGTGGTTATTCATTGTACAAGATGCAGACATGATATCCTGTCCACAAAAAACTATTAGAACAAATATTTCTATTCATTGAATTAAGAGAATGTAGCTGTATATCTATCTTAAGTACTTTGAATATACAGATACAAAATGGTTGTTCATTGTTTCCCCTTTTTTTGTTTGGTTTTGTCAGAGAAGGGCATTCCATTGTTTTTCCAATATTGTAGGTATGTGAATTCAGTAAAATATTCCAATATAGTCCAGTAGTCCATAATACTAGTGGGTTTCCTGTAAGACTGGCCATGTCAGAAGTAGTTGACTTGAGCCTTTTACAGCTCAGCATATTAATGTGGCTTTACTTTTCATACTTGGTTTTCATACAACTCTGCAGGATGGTTAACACCAAGATAAAGCAAGATCTATGTAACAAGAAATGTAGCTTTTGTATCTTGTAAGCTCAATCAAATCCCCTCAGGTCCTATCCTGAAACCCTGTACCGCTGTTTGTAGATCTTCTGTCAGTGTCAGCCATGTGGATGAGTCACGGCCATTGCTTGACCAATTTGCTCTCTGTGAAAGCCTGAGAGAAAGTTTTCTCTTCATGTAACTCTCCTTAGGCACACTCTACATCATTGATCACATTCCTCTGTGGCTCCATAATCTCCTTGATCAAAAAATTTGGGACAGAACTGTGTTACAGGATGTTACAGTACAGGTTCTACTATGTCCTGAGACTTCACTAACTTTTTAAAGGCTAGGGCCAAAATGTTGGCTGTCCTTGCAGCCTTTCTTTTTCTCTAATTTTTGATCTACAAACTTAGATTGTTAACCCGCCAGAAGAGAAGCTTATTTTAATTACCCTACAACACAGGAAGTTGACCTTAACCTCACTATCTGTCTGAATATCAAATATCTTAGGCATAACATGGAATAGGTATTTTCCATCAAGTATTGTTGTGTTAACATTTAACTCCCTACAGAATATGAAGAAAAATATTAAAAAATATTTTTTTAAAAAGGGAATAAACAATTACATATTTTTACACAGAAGTTTAGAAATCTAACCAGAATTGTAGTAGGACATTCCTGTGCCATTTTTTTTCTTGTCTATATTTTTCATTTATTACCCTTTTTTTTTAAAAAAACAAACATTTATTTGACAGTTTGGTAGTAATTAGTATATCTAGACAAATAGTATGTATTTAGAAGACCAGAATGACAGGCACTCCAAGAATGAACCTACTATTACATATTGCTATCTTCAGTGCAGTTGCTTAGTTCACAGGTATCAGCATATGTAGTTAGTCAGGGTAAGAATCCTACCAATTAACTGCTAGTTTCAAAAACCTGTAGACAATTCTCAAGATCATTTCCTTACCCATCTTGTACATATAAATGTATGGCTTTGCCTCTGACATGTTTCCTACCTTTTCCTTGACCTCTTGTCATTGTCTAATCCTCAAGTTCTTGCTTTCCTTTTAATTGTGTTATACCTTTCTATTTTTATTTCTTCTTTTGAGTTCTTATACAAAGAAGACTATATGATACTTACACATGTGGGTCTGGTTTATTTCACTTATGAGTATATCTTTAAGTGGCATCCATTTAAATATGAAAGCTTTGAGTTTATCATTCTTTATAGCTGAGCAATACTCCATTGCATAAAAATACCACATATTTTTCAACCATTCCTCAAGGGACAGGCATCGTGGTTGTTTCCAAGATTTGGCTATCACAAATTGTGCTGCTATAATCATAGGTACACATATATTACTATGGTATGAAGTTTCCAGATCCTGTGGTAAAATTCCCAGTAGGGGGATAGCTGGTTTGAATGGGATTTCTAGTCCTAGTTTTTAAGGAGTCTCCACAATAATTTCCATAATGGTTGCACCAGTCTACATTCCCACCAGCAGTGGAGAAATGTTCCTTTTTCCCCAAAGCCTCTCCAACATTTGTTGTTGGTTGATTTCTTTATGATAGCCATTCTTTGTGGGGTGAGATGGTATCTCAGTGTTGTTTTAATCTATATTTCATGAATGGATAATTATATGGAGCATTTTTTCATATATTTATTCGGTTCTTTAATTTCATCCTCTGAGAAGTGTGTGTTCATCACGGAAGCCCATTTCTGGATTGGGTCTTTTTCCTCCTACTTTCTCTTCCAGGAGATTTAGTGTTTCTGTTTCAATGTTTCGATCTTTAATCCATTTTGACTTTAGCTTAGTACATGGTGATAGACCTGGGTCAAGTTTTAGTTTTTGGCATGTAGAAAACCAGTTTTTCCAGCACCATTTGTTAAAAAGGTTATCTTATTTTTCCAGTGAGCATGTTTGGCCCCTTTGCAAAAATAAATTGGCTGAGTGTGTTCATAGAGGCTTCTATGTCCTCTAATCTATTCCTTGATCCTCAGGTCTACTTTGTTGCCAGTGCCATTTGATTTTATCATAGTAGTCTTGTAGTATAATTTCAAGTCATGAATTGTAATGTCTCCTGCCTTGTCTTTATTGCCCAGGATTGCCTTTGCTGTTGTAGGTCTATTCCGGTTCAAAAAAAAAGTTAAGAATGATTTCTCTAGGTCTGCAAAGCATGTTGCAGGTAGTTTGATAGGGATTGCATTAAATCTGTACAACAATTTTGGGAGTATGGCCATCTTTACAATGTTGGTCCTTCCTATACAGGAGCAAGGAATATTTTTCTATTTTTTAAAAATCCTCTATGATCTCTTTTTTCACAGTACTATAGCTTTCCTGGAAAAGATCTTTGACTTCATTAATTAGATGAATTCCAAGGTATTTCATTTTCTGTGGTGCTATTGTAAAAGGTATTGTTTCTATAATTTCCCTCTCAGTATGTTTCTTATCTGTGTAGAGGAACGCTATTTACTTTTGGGTATTGACTTTGTATGCTGCTATGCTACTGAATTTTTGAATTTATTCAAGTAGCTTTTTGGTGGAGTTTTTTGGGTCTTCCAAGTAAAGTATCATGTCATCTGCAAATAATGATGATGTAACTTCTTTACCTTTTCTTACTCATTTTATTTCTCTCTTTTGTCTAATTGCTTTAGCTAATGATTCCAGAACTATATTGAATATGAGTCGTGATAGAGGACATGCTCGTCTTGTCCCAGTTCTGAGAGTAAAAGATTTCAGTTTTTCCCCATTTAGAATTACATTAGCCTTTGGTTTGTCATAGATGGCTTTTTTTCAGATTGAAGTAGAAGCCATCTATTCCAATTTTCTGTAAGACTTTGAACAAAAATGAATGGTGGACTTTGTCAAAAGCCTTTTCTGCATCAATGAAGATGACCATGTGATTTTTAGTATTCGCTCTATTGATGTAGTGTATTACATTTATACCTTTGCATGTATCGAACCATCCCTGCATTCCTGGGATGAATTCTACATGGTCATGGTGTATAATCTTCTCCATGATTTGCTGTACTCTATTTGCTAGGATTTTATTGAGCATGTTTGCATCAACATTCATGAGAGAGATTAGCCTGTAGTTCTCTTTTTTAGTTTTGTCTTTCCCTGGTTTTGGTATCAGTACAATATTTGCCTCCAGGAATGACTTTTGGAGGATTGCTTTCTTTTCAATTTCACTGAAGAGTTTGAGGAGTATAGGGATTATATCTTTTGTAAATTTTTTGTAGAATTCAGCTGTGAATCCATCAGGACCTGGACTTTTCTTTGTTGGCAGGGTTTTTTTTTTTTTTTTTTTTTTTTTACATCATGTATGTCATTGGCTATTATTGGGTTATTGAGGGTTGTTATATTGTTTTGATTCAGTTTTGGTAATTTGCACCTCTCTAGGAATCTGTCCATTTCTTCTGTGTCTTCTATTGTGTGAAAGTAAAGATTCTCAAAGTAGCTATTGATGATCTTCCGAATTTCCACTGAGTCTGTGGTAATTACTCCCTTTTCATTCCTTATTGCTTGTATTTTAATGTTTTCTTTCCTCTTTTTGATGAGATTAGCTAGGGGCTTTTCAATTTTATTTAATCTTTCAAAGTACCAGCTTTTTCATTCATTAATTATTTGAACTGTTTCTTCATCTCAATTGAATTAATTCGAGCTCAAATCTTTATGATTTCTTCCCATCTTTGGGCTTTGTGTTTGGTTTGCTCTTCCTTTTCTAGATGCTTGAGCTGAAGCATTAGGGTTTTTATTTTTTGTTTTTCTGTTTTCCTAATGTGTCAAGTCACAGCTATAATTTTCCCTCTAAGAACTTCTTTTGTTGAATCCCATAAATTCCGATAAGTTGTGGGTGCATTTTTATTGAATTGTAGATATTGTTGAATGTCTTGTTTAATTTCATTGGTGACTCATTTGTTGTTGAGTAGGGTGTTCTTTAATTTCCATGTATTTATGGGTTTTTTCTTGTTTCTTTTGTCATTTATTTCCAGTTTCATTGCACTGTAGTCAGATAATATGAATGGGATAATTTCTGTTTTCTTGCATATACTTAATCATGACCTATGGACTAGTTAGTGGTCAATTTTAGAAAATGACCTATGTCATTTTAGGAAAAAAAATTGTATTCAACTTTGGTTGGGTGGAACACTCTGTATATGTCCACAAAGTCCATTTGTTCCAAGCTTTTGCTCATTTCTGCTACTTTTTTGCTAATTTTTGTCTACTTGACGTATCTTTTAGGGATAAGGGGTGTTAAGATCTCCTGTTAAGATTGTGGTATTGGATATTAGCTTTTTCATGTCCATTAAGATCTGTTTTATGTAGTTGGGTGCTGTCATTTTTGGTACATACATATTTATGATTGTTACCTCTTCCTCTTGAATTTTTCCCCTAGCCAATATATAGTGGACTTCTTTATTTTGTTTGATCATTCTTTGATTGAAGTTGAGACTGTCTGAGAACAGGATTCATACCCCTGCATTTTCTGAGTTGCTGGAGCCTGTAGTATTTTTTTTCCATCCTTTGACTTTCAGCTTATGAATTTCTTTATGAGTTAAGTGTGTTCCTTGTGCACAGCATATTGTTGAATTTTGTTTCCTGATCCACTGTGCCAGTCTTTTTATTTTAATTGGTGAATTGAGTCCATTTGCAGGAAGGTTTCTATTTACAAAATCAGTGACTATATCACTGTAGAAAAGTGAAGTACAAAATATATGCAATTATTTGAAAAGTTGCAGAATATTTGAAGAAATAAGCAACCATCATGAACAAAATATCTTTTTTTAAACTAATTCTCATCTCTGTTTGTGTGTGTGTGTGTGTGTGTGTGTGTGTATGTGTGTGTTTGGCTGACTCAGTCCACCTTCGGGGCAAGGCTCGCATAGTATTTGGTGCCGGGGATTGAACCGTGGTCCCTCTGCTTTGCCTAAGTTTGCCCAAGCAGGCACCAGAATCCCCTGAGCTATTTCACCAGCCCTGATCAAAATAGCTTAAAAATCCGATATAATTAGGCTGGCCAATTAGCTCAGCAGATTAAAGCACTTGCAAGCAGGCACTGGGGCTGGGGGTTCAATCTCTGGCCTACCAAGCTGGCCCCACCCTTGGGACATGCTGAGACTGTGAATGAGCCTGGACGTGTTGGCACGCACCTGTATTTCCAGCTCTTGAGAGGCTGTAAACAGGCGGATCACTATGAGTCTGATCTAGTAGTGAACACTCTGTAGAACCTTCCCTAAAGTACAGAAAACAAATTAGATATAGAACAAATGTACTTGAATGTAATGAAAATTGTATATAAATAACTCACAGTATCATCATACTCAAGAGTTGAAAGCTTATGATTTTACTCTAAGATGACAGTGTTGCCCACTGACAACATTTCTATTCAACATATACTTAAAGACCAGTCAGAGTATTTAAGCATGAAATAGAAATAAAAATCATAGGAAAAGGGATGGAGAAAGAAAAACATATCTGTGTACACGACATGATCTTAGACAAATAAATCCTAAAAGGTTCCATCATAAAAATGTTAGCGTGCTGGACTGATAGCTCAGCTGACTAACATGCCTTCTTAGGCAGAGTGCAGTGACCAGGGTTCAATCCCTGGTGTTCCATGCTGGTCCCTCCCGCAGGAAGTGCTGAGAAGGCCTTTGAGATTATGCATGGTGGTACTTGTAATCCCAGCATTTGAGGGTTGAGAATAGGAAGATCATTAGAGTTGGATCTATGTAGTGAGACCCTGTACACCCTGTACTAAATACACCACACCCCAAAAATTGTAAGGACTAGTAAGCAAATTTGACACACTTGCACTATACAAAATCAACACAAAAAATAAGTGGGATTTCCATAGTTTATTTTTATTTTTTTGCATTTGTATACAATGAAAAATTGATAAATATATTAAGAAAATAATCTCATTTATAATAACACCAAAATTAAAATATTTGAGGATTGATTTAACCAGGTAAAGGGAACACTATAAAATATTGGTTGAAGAAGATACAAATAAATAGAAACACAATATGATCTGCATAGAATTAAAATTATTACTACTATTATTTTGTTGTTGTTCTTGTTGCTGCTGCTTCTCCCTGTTCTGGAGGCAGGGCTGGCACAGCATGTCATGCTGGGGATTAAACCATTGTCCCTGCATGCTTACCTAAGCAGGCACTTTAGACTGCTGAGCTATCTCACCTGCCCAAAAATTATTATTCTTGAAATGTATAATGTACTCAGGCAGAATTACAGATTAAATATAATTGTTAGCAAATTTTTCATAAAAAATAAGAAAGCAATGTTTGTGTATAACCCCAGAGGACCCCAATAGCCAAAACAATTAAGCATAATTACCACATTTGGATGCATCATCCTTATGAGTTCAAAATATATTTCTTTGCTACAATAATCAAAACAGTGTGATATGGCCATGGAAACACACAATGACCAATAAAGCAAAATACCCTGGAAATGAACTCATGCAAATATGGTCAGTTAAATTTTTATAAAAAAGAAAACACAAAAAATTTATACACAACAGGAAATGCATAGCATTTTCAAAACTAGTCTTGAGAAAACGTGATAAAGAATAAAATTGGATGCTTATCAAAAAACTGATTTGAAATGCATTATAGATATGACATGGGACTGGTTGTAGCAGAATATGACAGAAATCATAGTGCAGCTACTACGGTCTTGTCAGTGATTGAGCACATGGTATCCAAAGCACAGAGAAAAAATGCAAAAATAAACAAGGAAAAAAATATTAAATGGAAAATCTTCACAACAAAAGAACCAATCAACTAAATTAAGTGACAACCTATGGAGTGGGAGATAGTCTTTGTGTTAAATATCCAGTGAGTGGTCAATTCCTGAAACATGTGAGGAACTCATAACTCAGTGGCAAGAAGATTAATAACGCAACTTTTGAATGGGCTAATAACCCAGTTAGAGAATGTTCAAAAGCAAACAAATGGCCTTAAACAAATAGATACATTAAGAAGAACTGAGTTTCACTATCAGAAAGAGGCAAATCAAAACTAGTATGAGAGTGGGGAAAATAGCTCAGTGCTTCCTGGAATTAATGCTTGCCTGGAAAGCACAAAGTCCTGAGTTTGATTTTTGGTATCACCCCCCAAAAAAACAAAGAAACAAACAAAGATCTCGAATGAGATGTAACCTTACATCTGTAGGAAAGAATTAACAAGAATTGAAGAAGAAACTGAACAGCAAATTTACACATTGTTCCATAGATTGCAAATTGATATCAGAAAACAATATTTAGATTTATTAAAATTTTTTAAAATTTTAATTTCTTATCATCCAGTAATCACACTTATGAATATGTAGTAAAGGTCATGAAATCAGTTTGTCAAAGAACTATCCACCTATTGTCCTCAGGATTATTGACTCAAACCTAAATATGGAAACTT
>NW_004524658.1:4032527-4093789 GCF_000260255.1 Octodon degus
TATATCAGTGAGTCTTAGACAAAGGAGATTTTCTCATTTGCAACAGTGCAGGAAATATTATATGAACTAGAATAAGCAGACACAGAAAGGCATACACTGCATACCATGTCTAGTACATGCAATGTAAAAGAGGTGAAATTGTGAAGAGAATAGAATAACAGGTAGAGAGTTTAGGGATAAAAGAAATGGGAAGTGTCATTACTCAAAGAGTGTAAATTTCAAATTTGTAGCATGAAGTTCAGGAGTTGTAACATACAGCATTGTAACAATTACTTAAGACGCTATGTTTTATTTTTGTAATTAGCTAAGAGAACAATGGGCTACCACACATAATGGAGTACTTCTAAGTCTTGAAGAAAGATAAACTTGAGCCATTTTAAGAAAATGCATGTATCTTGACACCATAATGTTAAGTGAAATGAATCAGACACATGAGCTTAAATATCATATGGTTTCTCTTACATAAGGAATACAACTTATGAATATAGAGGTCAAATAAAGGAGAAGGGAAAGGAAGTGGGGAAGGAAATATTTTTCAAAAGGAAAAGGGCTCAAGAGATGGAGCAAGGCAGAGGCTGTGGAGGGCAAGGGGGGTGAAAGAAGGGAATGGAGATGTGTTATGTACCTGTATTGACTCCCCACAAGGAATCTAAGCATCATGTAATGTAAACATGTACTAGTAAATTAAATTTAAATAAACTTAAATTATCAACTTTCCATAAAAATATGCATTCTATGGACAGAGGCAGCAAAAAAAAAAAAAAAAAAAAAAAAAAAAAAAAAAAAAAAAAAAAAAAAGAGAGAGAAAAAAAAGAGAACAGATCTTAAGTTTTCTCACATACACATAAAAAGAGTAGCTGTGAAAGGATGAAGTTATTAAATCAATTGCAGTAGTCATTTCAAATGTATACATATGTAAAACCATGATAAGTTAAATGTTAAATGTATACAATTTTTAATTATTCATCATGTCTCAATGATAAATATAAAAATTATATATTTTGATTTGCTTTATATTCAGATTTTTATTGGAGTGAATCTTAATTAAGAAATGTTTTATTGATGAATAAAAATCACTATATGTATATATGATTAAAATTTTTTCATTTCATACAGGGTCTCACTCTGCAGTTCAGACTCATAGTGATCCTCCTGTCTCAGCATCCCCAGTGCTGGGATTACAAGTGTGTGACAGCTACTACACCCAGTTTTGGAGCTGGCATGGCATGTGGTACCAGGGATGGAACTTGGGTCCTTGTGCTTAGACCATTGAGCTATCGCCCCAGCTCCCAATAGTTATATTTTAAAGTAGGTAAGTGCCATGACTCAATCACATAAAATATATTTAACAGTGTTAGTCTTTCTGTGTTTACCAGTGATTTGTAGATGGAACAAGTGGCTACTTTTAGAACTCAAGATTTATTATGCTTATTGTGTGCTTAATGTTTATCTCTTAGAGATTCTAAACAAGAGATAAGTAGCACACTTACCTGCTCTTACAGGTTGAATAGGTCCCATCATGAAGTCAGGCTAGCCTTGGGCACCATGGCTGATTGGAGGCCATCTTCTCTGCCCAGGAGGGGAGCTGCACTGCAGCTCTGCCTGTCCGTGCTGGATGTGGCCTCTGTCGTAGTTGATTCCCTAATATTTCAACAAAATCCAGAAATTTAGACTTGACAAATTAGAAGCAATCTCATATATGCAATATAGATAGTAATAGTTTTTAATGGAATTTAATGTGGAAAAGCCACCACACTGAGGCAGAAGTGACCATTATCTCCCATCCTTTGGACACTGCGTAAGGCCATTCATTAAATAGGGATGTAATTTTTGTCTCTGACTCATTATGCATCCATGGGGCAAACTGAAGAGAATGTGGTAGGTTCTCTGGTGCTACTAAGTGACTGAGTGGAGGTTCAGACAGCCTGTTCAATACATTTTGTTTCTCTTAATCAGTGCTTAAGAAGAATCTTAAAAGAACATTCTAAATCGGCAGAAATAAAAGTTCACAGATAAACTCAGTGAAGCCAAGACCATCATGAAGTTTGTACCAGACCTTTTGATTACATGAGTTTGAAAAAGCAAAATAAAAAGTGGCTATATCAGAAACCCTATCCTGGGTTCTAATTTAATTTGGATGTAACAAGTGACCAAATACAGAGGACTAGATATAAAATATTTAAACAAGAAATATCCATATCTGCTTTCAGATTTCAGGCTTTATTTTCAAGACAGGTCTTAAATTCCTGGGTTGATGTGTTCACACGGTACAGTTTAGTGGATGTAGACAGTGGGACAATCATCAGGATAATGCTTCCACTTCCTATTGCTCTGTTTCACTGAAACCGAGAGCTCCCTGGCCATTGCGTGCCATTTGTGTGGTCACTATTCTCAATTAGGTATAATAGTTCTTTCAGATTCTATTTTTTGACAAGTGTAAGATAAATTCAAGTTCACATTCATACAAATACCTACATTAATGTTCATAGTATCTTAGTGTTTTTATTCTTTTCTTTTATTTTTTTTCTGCATTTAGGACAGGGTCTACAGGGTGTACAGGGTCTCACTACATAGATCGGACTTGCAGTGATTCTCCTCTTTTCAGCCTCTCAAGAGCTGGATTACAGGCAAGTGGCACCGCGCTCAGTCTCCATCACAGTCTCAGTGTGCCCTTGGGGTGGGGCCAGCACAGCAAGCCAGTGATTGAACCCTGCCTGCTGCACTTTGCCTAAGCAGGCACTTTAGTCTGCTGAGATATCAGGCTGGTCCTCCCTAGTATCTTAGTACCTAATAGTTAAACACTAAGATTAACCTGCTTTCCCTCAGTGAATGAGCGAGTAAACTCTGAGATCTATTCCATGAAATAATTCTCAGCAATATAAAGAAATGTTCTGGTGAAGTACAGAAGGGCTTGCATGCATTTGAACACATTTAATAAAAGTGAATGAAGCCAGTACCAAAAGGTTGCATAATGCATGATTCCTTTTAAATAATCTTGCAGTCACAAAATTAAAAATAGAAACACTACTGGTAGGGGGAGAGTTAGGGGAAAGGAGAAGAAAATAAACATAGTACTGAGTTAAGCATATCTCAGAAGTGAAATAGGAAGTGGAGTATTTTGGTAGAATAGTTTTGTATCTTGATTCTCTGTGGAGGATAAACAAACCTAAACATGCGATGAAAATGCGTGGAATTGAATACACACATCTATGCCTGTAAACTGGGAAACTGTAAATAGAAATGCCACACTGTATCTACACCAATATCATGATCACAGCAATATAATTCTGTTAAGGGTTAATCACTGATGAAAAAAGACTAAAGGTATATAAGATTTCTCTAGATTATTATATTTGTGTGTGAGTCAAAATTATCTCAGTAATGTTTAATTGTAAAAAGTGGGGGAAAAAGATTCTGCAGAGAAGTACACAGTGATCATGTAATATGTGCACTTAGCCCATTCGTATCAGCCGCCTGATCTTCTTTGTAGGATTTCAAGCTCATAGTTCTTGACTCCCACTGCAGCTGACAAATGATCTCTTCACTGACAGTGCTGTGGGTTTGAAGCTGGATACACAACATAATCATAAGTACAGAATTGCTCATCCAAATCATGCACATCAAAGGACCTTGAAATGTATCCTAAAACAAATGGCTTCAATACTTTCTAATGCAAGAGTATTACTGTACTCATTCATTAAGATACATCAGATTTACTGGGTTGAGAAACACCTCGAGAAAGGGAAGCATACTTCTCGGTGTGGCAGAATGGATCACAGAATCGTGAATATGGGGCCTATGTCTGATCCCTCACTCCTCTGGAGCTATTACTCTGCATCCTGGAGGCCATGAAACAATAATCTTTGTTCTGCCATGCCCTCCTATCACCATATTCTTTTCTTGGAGTCAGTTTATCATGAACTGAATTCTCTGAACCTTGAGCCAAGGTAAATTTCTTCCCCTTCAAGGTGTAAGTGTCAGTTACGGGGTCCCAACATTCAGAAGGCTAATAGAATTGGCAAACTGAGTGAGAGATCCCTCTGTCCCTCAGTGTGAGCCACTGTACCTGGGGAGAAACAGTGGCAGGAATGAACAAAAATAGACAAGGAGAGAAGAGCTGGGTCAGATAGTAGCCCCTCTGCCTGTTCGGCTAGACAATCCCTAGAACAACAGTATCAGTGTTTATTTACACCTTTGCAAAGTTAGCAAGACTTGACAAAAGGTTGCCTAGTGACTATTAGCTGATATTAACCAGTCAGGATGCTTAGGTCAGGACTGAGATAGCTTGACTCTTACCCTCCCATGTGCATGTGTGTCACATGTTTGCCCACCAGTGCCTGGTATTAGCAGATAGAGACCTAGTCCCGATTTCACACATTTAACCAATTTCCATCTTCCGTGGCTCCCATCAACTGAGAACACATAATGGTATTGCTAATTGTTGTTTCCTCCTCATGTATATTTCCTCTCAAAGAATATAGTGGGCTTACACATTTGTTTCCCCTGTAATCTGAAAGAATAAGAGTAACTGGCAGATCACAGTCTAGTGGGTTTGGTGTCGAAGAACTGCTAACAGAACATACTCTTTAAATATCATATTGTCGACTCAATTACAGTTACTCTGTACCTAGTATATATAACAAACAACACGGTTATCCCACAAATGAAGGATAATCATAGAAGTTTTCAAAGGGTGTGTTTTGACCCAAGTTCTTAACTTACTGTTAAAATACTATGTATGTGCCATACAATTAAATAAAATGCCAGATGTAAGTAACACAAAGTCTTCATCTTCTATGATTTAAAGAAATTTCCAGGGGAGGCCAGGTTCTGCTGTCCGCCCTGCTGCCTTGGTGCGCTGCAGCCTCCAGGAAGAGGTGAGTGTGGAATGCAGCCTGCTTTCTACGTCTCAGGTCTGCCGCCCTGTGTCAAGCAGGGTAGGCTTCCCAAGGCTCAGTGTTTAAAGACCGACTTCAGAGCTTAGGCAGGGGAGGGAGGGGACAAATCTCTGTTTGTTTGTAGTCTTTAGCTCTAATTACATAATTACATTGGAAGGGGGACTGACTGCTGAGGAAAAGTAACAAAGCAAACAAGGTAAAATCGTAACAGGTCAGTCCAGCTATTATCTCTCTTGCCCTCCCATGTGCGTGTGTGTCACACGTCTGCGCACCAGTGCATGGCATTAGCAGATAAAGGCAGCCAGGAGTGTATGCAAGGCTATCATTTTACCTTTAGTGCACTGTGGCACCCTGATTATCTCACTGAAATTGGAAGGTAAATGGGATGTTGTAGAAACAGAAGGCCTTCATGGCAGGTAATAGAGCAGACCTAATTAGCCTCAAGTACCTGTAATCCTAGGAGATGTACGCAGAGATAAAAGCAAGGGAGAGTCCCTCAGGTACAACTAATAGGTCCCCAGCCAGGTTGGCCCTGGATCAGGTGTAGTGCGTCAGCTGTGCTGAATGCACCCTATTGATCCAGGAGAGCCTGCACTTGCTGCCACAAATTGGATTCAAATTGCTTACAAGGGAAAGGCAATGGGCTCGACGTGCTTCAGAATGCAAAGTGATTTCCTTTCATACTCATGGGGTGGAAAATTACTTTGTCTTTTTAAACAAAAACTCCCATTTAGAACACATTCTCTTAAATCATATTTATGATTTTCCTCAAAACCATTTTTAAAATACCATGACCAAATGCATCATATACCCATTTCATATTTTGGAAAAGTAGAGAAAATTTTATCTAGAGATCACTGCCTATGGCTTCTAGGTAACATTTATGAGGTAAGGTTTTCTTGTTTACTTTGAAGGAAAGGATGATTTGTTTTTCTGCTGATTAAATATAATAAATGAAATAATTAGAGCTAGAAAAAATAATAAGGTTTGAACATGAAGTTAGTAGATTAAATAAAAGACATATTTATGTGAGCTATTATGTTATACCCTTCTGATTTTCCTCCATCCCCAAATGCACAAGCAGGATCAGATAAATGCATGATCCTTTGCATGAAGTTAGGGTAGAAACTGAGCCCTGTGTACTCTCTCCCTCTCTCTTTGAAGGTTTCAAAAGGTTTATAAAGAACCAGAAAATAACTTGGCTGGGAGATATTTGGTTTTTTAAGTGGAACCAAATTGACACAACTTGAGATGAACATGAATCTAGGCTGTTTTGAAATGTATTGTTTAATGAGTGCCCATGATTTCTTTTGAATCTTTATCTACTGAAAGAAAATTCCTCATAATCATTATAGATTTTTGTTCTTATCAGAGGTCACCCACCATTCAACAAATACTCATTAATTACTTAATGCCGTCCAGGTCTTCCTCTAGATACAAGAAAGCCATCAGAACACAAAGCAAGAAAACCAAGAAGATTTTAGAAATAGTATAGGATTAACAAAAATAAGTAAGTAAAAATTTTATAAAATGCAAGTGTTACAGGCAATAACAGAAGCCTAGGTACGTAAAAACTATGAAATGGTTTATTGGTAATTTTATAGGGAATATGTAAGAAAAGACTGATTCAGTCAGCACCGCTTGGGATGAAGAGACAGCCATGTGTATTTCGGGGGAACAAAAACATATGTAATAGTAATTTGTGTTGTATCAAACATTTCATTGGTAAAGATTATGCTTATTCTTGAGTTAGTTACTATTTCTGCGTCAGGACTCAATGAGAAAAAGCCTAGTAGTCATCCTCAAATACAGAGAAACAAAATGAATGTAAAAAGATTTGGAAACTTAAAGTAAAATAAAATGTTGAAGTAATATAGGATAAAAAAAGTAAACATCTTATGGTAACTTTAATTGTATGTTTCCATACATTTCACATCTTGCATATTTTATCATTTGTCAGTCAGAAAGTTGGGGTTGGCCAGTTAAGTCAGGAGAGTTGGTGCATATCCTGAATATGGGCTCTCTCCTGTTTCTCCTGCAGTGACTTTTCTGGCACATTAAAATCAGTCTGAATAGACATATTTGAACCACATTTTAAAAAAATGTACACAGGTATGTTTTCCACCCCCAAATACTAGCCCTTAAACATGTATCAGGACATCACTGAAAGCAACCTACTGAGTCAATTTTCAATAACTCTTTTGGACTTCAAAACGTTTTCTCAAAAATTCCTTACGAACAGTTCTGTTACCTCAGTTACCAAGGTTATTTTAAACTGGTTTTCTCATTTGTTTGTTTTTTTGCACAACTGGGGATTGAACTCAGGCCCTTGCACTTGCCAGGGAAACACTTATTCTACTGAGCCATCTCCCCAGCCCCTGCCAAGGTTATTTTAATACTGCTGCCCCTCGCCAAAATTTGATTCATTTAGAGGCCAGTTTTACTCCTTTTTAGCACAATTGCTGAAGAAGAAACCTCCTCAGAAAATTAGAAGAAAACACTTCCTGAAATATTTATTTTAAATGGAAGCTTGAAGCAGTCTTCAGGAATTCTTTCATATGAAAAGTAATGGGAACACAAAATGGAGGCAAGCATGACAAATGGAAGCACGCACTGTCTAAGTAAAAAGCTCTGCAAAGCACAAAGTAGGAAAAATGTAAAGGCAAATGTGTTCAGCACTCTGATATGCTGAGGCAGGAGTACTGCAAGCTCAGGGCCAGATTAGGAACCTGACTAGAGGGAGAAGGGTAGTTTGATAGTGCCTGTCTGTCAGTAGGAACAAATGCCTCACGGGGAATGTATGCAAGAGGTAACAAGAGTAACACAGTACACTAATTTGGGAGGGAAGTATCACCTACTTCACCTATATTCATCTTTGATTCAGCAACTCAGATTTAACAATTTATATGATAATTTTTCTGTCATTAAAAATTTCATCTGTCTTCTAACTCACTTTCAGGATTTAGAAGATAGTTTTGAACTATAACACATAAAGAGACTGACAAACTGAATAATTTATCAAAACCTCAGATTTAATGAGATTTTATCTTTCTCAGTGAATGTGTATCATTCGATCATGTTTCCCAGCTGAGAACCTCGAAGGTTAGGCTTATTACAGTGATACACCTAGGAGGGTAAATATGGCATGAGAGTTTTTGACACAGATACAAGTAATAAACTAGACAGCTGCTTTTTTCTCACTCATTTCACTCTATTACTGGTTAACTTAGTGGAAATATGTAAATTTTCCAGGGATTTTAGAAGGTATTAGCTTTGAAGGTATCTCAGCCAATGCAGATATGTGCTTGACTTGAAGTTTAATTTAAGTCTCCTGTAGCATTGATCGGCAGAGAGCACAGGGGACACTTACAGTCCTCTTTGCTAAAGGTAGACAATGGTATAAGAGTAAAGTGTAACAAATGCTCCTGGCTAGTCCTGAGTCAATATCCAGCCACTGTGTGTGTGTGTGTGTGTGTGTGTGTGTGTGTGTGTGTGTTCCATTTTGAGTGCATCAGTATTTCACGTTTACTGTAGTGTGATGAAACACCTTTCAAAATGGCCAGAGGGACACTCAGCAGTAAGCATTTAGGCAGGACAAATTGGCATGAACAGGAGGACAGTTAGCAGGGAATATGTTGAGGTCAAAGTAGTCTGAAGGGGTGGGGGAGCTGAATCAGCTAACTGCAGACTTAAGAGCTACAGTACCTGCCGCAAAGTAAATATAGATTACCTTCGCGATGACAAATTGATCTACTGGACAAGGATCTTTCAGACAAAGACAAGTGCAAAAAAATAAGTAATTCACATTGACCAATCTGTTTAACCCTTTGCCTTATAACTGTGATATCTCTCTCCCTGCAGTTTTCAATTCCATATTATTTTAATCTAAAACAATCAACTGAAAAATGAATAGCTAGTAGAACTTGAAATTCTAACTTAATTATAGGTGATCTCATTAATTCTCACTTAACTTATGATTTTAGACAATCACTGCATTAATTATCCTTTCTAAATAAGAACAGAGTAGAGACTATTAGTTAACTGTTGTGGTAATAAGATCAGGAAAATTTTTACATGAGCAAAAAATCAGCCTAAGGAAGGTGGTAAATTTTTAAATGAACTGAACAAATATTCTTGAGTTTTTATTTCATTGGAGGCTTTCCTTAATATCTTTAGTTAGGAAATTACTCTCTTCTAAAGATCACTGTCAATCTGGTTAGTTCAGTTTATTAAAATGGAGATTTCAGGGGAAAAGTGGTGGATCTTGGAGGAGGGTACAGTTATCATTCACTGAGGTGACAAATGTTTAGTTACAAGCACTGCAAGCTAGTTCACTGCAAGTGATTTGATGTCTGCCTTCAACACTCAGTTCTTTTCCACAAGGGGCTATTTATTTGGGAGGAGGCAAACAATTAAATATCAAAATGGAGGATCTGTGTTAGATAAGCTTCTCAAAAAGGAGGTGTGCTGCCAAGTCCTCCACATCACAGATGGAAAAAGACCAAAGAAATATTTCTGAAGGATATGAGAAAATGGGGAAACAGGACCAAGCAGATTTAAGAAAAGAAAAAGAGGGAATAGAGAGGAAGAAAAGGAGGAAGGATATTTGAAGCAAACAGAAACACATCTTAGGGGAAACAGCACAGGACACTTTTGGAAACATTTGAAAAGATCTGGCATTGCTAAGAAAAAACAGGAAGTAAATACCAGTTCTAAAGTTGGTGTGGGGAGCAGGAAAACAGTAGCGTTATCCATCCAGGGGAAATCTGTAGTGGAAATTGGCAAAGTAGAAATCATATAAAAATAAAAATAATACTAAATGAGATCATCTCTTCTCTGAAGAAAGTTTAAGAATTACCAACAAGTTGCAGTCATTAAAATATTAAAGAAATGAATCAACTTAGGCTGGGCATCTGGCAATGTAGATGTGTTCTAGTGGAGGAAGTAGGGAGATGGGACACTAGGGAGGGGAAAGGGATCAGACATGATCTAAACATTGCATATAAGGTATATGTACCATTTCCCCAAACTGGATGTGATTATATGGAGCAAGCAAACTAACAAAATAAAAAATTTCTGTTGATACTGTAAGTTCCATTACACCTTAAGATATTGTATTAGTAAAAAAACTTAGTAAAAAATTAAAACCATGCTGAAAAATGCATTTGTCACCAAGCTTTTTAAAAAGTAAACTCATAAATTTCACTTACGAAAATTTGATCTTCTTTTTAGATCAGTTAACACACAGTAATTTTTTTTAGATACAAATCATAATCTGATGCTGAAACTTTCCTCTATATTACCCAATCTTCCAAAGGAATTAAAAGAGTCATTTCAAAGAATACACTGAGTTTCACAAAACAAGATTCGGAGAAAATCCACCGAGCATCTAGAAAAATGATTTGTTTTTCAGACAGCACAGATTTAGATAAAAGTATGTTATATTTCACTGCGATGACTCATATCTAATAGGCTGTCCTGGGAAGAGGGAATTGGCTTTGGTTAAGTACATTAAAAATAGAAAGAATTAATTCACATTCCTAGAACTGTTCTCTCTTCTCAACTTTAAGGCTAATCTCTCTTGCTTAGAAAAAGGTCCAGCACTCTGTTCCCAAGCACTGAGTTACCTCACAGAAGCAGTTATCCTTTCTTATCGCACTAACAAACAACATCAACATTTATTGCAATGCACTTCTTGCCTATCAACAACTTGCCAATGTCCAAATGAAGAAAAATGTGAAGACACTCACTAAAGTTAGGACACACCACTAAATTTCCTTCATAACCTTAAAGAAGGAAATATAATTTCAAATTAAGCACAGCCTAGTAGCAAGGTGAAAGTATTTCCGTGAAGACAAAGTCATGCCTAATGCATAAGCTAATCAAGAATCTAAATGGAGGGCTGGGGAGATCGCTCAGTGGAATAAGTGCTTCCCTGACAAGCGCAAGGACCTGAGTTCAATCCCCGGTTCCGAAAAAAAAAAAAAAAGAATCTAAATGGTAAATTTTAAATATCATAAACTATCATTTTAAAAACAATAGTTTAAATGTTACAGAGTAGTGCATACATAAACAAGGCACAAATGAATAAAGGAGTTAGTAAGTGGATAGAGGGTCTCAAATATCAAAATTGAACATTGATTTTTAAATAGAATGCTCAAATTTATAAATTTATAGCTATTAATTTAGCATCTGAAATATGATGTCAAATGCTCTGTAATATTAATATTATACTAATCAGTGGAGAAATGTGAGGATAAAATAGTTTGCTTCTGTCTATCCATTATGAAGAAGACAGAGGGACTACTGGACTATATTGGATTATTTTGTTGAATTCACACATCTGCAATATTTAAATGACAATGGAATACCCATCTCTGACAAAACTGAACAAGAAAGGGGATACAAATGAAGGACCATTTTGTATCTGTATATACAAAATAGTTAGGATAGATATACAGCTACTTTCTCTTAATTCAATGAGAAGAAAGATTTGTACAAATAGTATTTGGACAGGATATCATGTCTGTATCTTGTACTATGAATACCACTACAAAGACAATATGCAATGTAATAATTATTGAAACTGTCCTAATGATTGATTTTGAAACTATCTCATTTCTATTTGTTTCTCAATGAAATTAATGAAAGAGAAAGAAGACAGGAAGGAGAGAGACAGAGAGTGAGAGTCACTTCTAAGAACAAGATAGTTACCCATCCAAATCTACTCTATGTCAATTAAAAAAAAAAAACTTCTTTACCTCAATATCCATTAACAAACAAAATATTTAACAAATTTCCTACAAGCTCTCTTAAAATCATGTACTCACATTTGTAATCACATCTGCGGACACACTGAAGGGATAAAGTTGCTAGCTTATGTTTCCAAGTGGGCTACATTATATTCCAATTGCAATTTTCTGAACACTAATTTACAGCTGTACTTCAGGCTACATTGAAGTAAATGCTGTATATGTTTCAAGAGTTCTGCACAAAATTATATATTTGATAACAGAGTGAATGCTAATGCAGGAAACATTGCGTGGTTATGCAGCGTTCACCGTGGTGCTGTGATTTTTGCTCAGCAGGCACATGGAGGAGGGGAATTCCTATACATTAATATTTTAATGTCACATCCTCAAATTCCCTGCCAATCATTTTACCAACTGAAGAAGATCCAGAGTCCCTCACCATCATATTTAAGGGGAAAATGGCCCATTGTAAAGATGTGCTGACTGAGGTAATGGTAATAAAAAAGTATTTATTAAGATAAAGAAATCACCCAGGCCTCCCAATCAGTATCACTAGCATCCTAGAGGAAAGAGTTGCAGATAGGGACAGTGGCAGAGCAGACCTGAGGCCGTGAAGCCGCCACCTGACCTGTGCACCT
Organism: Octodon degus; assembly: GCF_000260255.1. Lineage (NCBI taxonomy): Eukaryota > Metazoa > Chordata > Mammalia > Rodentia > Octodontidae > Octodon > Octodon degus. The sequence goes on from NW_004524658.1 coordinate 4,044,816, forward strand.
GTCGTTCTGCACCTTTGAAGACCGGATACTCATTGTTTCTCTGTCTATTTGCCTTGCGCCAGGCACAAGTTAAAGAAAAAAAAAAAAAATCCAGTGTATTTCAGGCATTACAGTTCATAATTTTCCAAAGTATCCAGATCATCTGTATATACCCATAGAAAATATTTTCAGTTCAATCACTCTGAAAGCTTGGATAATAGAATGACAATAGAACTTGTGTGGACAACAAACTTGAAGGTTTTTTTTTTTTTTTTTCCCCTCTTTCTCTCCTTTTATCAACATGAAGCTCAGTAAGCATTTGCACAAAACATGGATTTCACTGGCTTGTGTGTAGGCTCTACAGGGGTCTTTTTAGCTCTACAGCACAGACATATGCTGAGCAGCCTTTGATTTATTTTCCCTTTACAAGTTTGTTTTACAGGCTAGGCCACAGCCAGCGTGTGTTGCTCTGGTCATTATATAAGATCCATATTATCTTTTTATTTTTTATTTTTTATTTTTTTTTATTTTTCAACAAATAATACACTGCATATATTCTTCTTAGTGGTTAATTGCTGTACAAGATGCGGACTTGTGATCCTATTTACAAACACCATTAGAACAAATCATTCTATTCATTAACAGAATGTAACTATATATCTATCCCAACCACTTTGAATACACAGATACAAAATGGACATTCATCTGTATACCCCATTTTTTCTAAGTTCTGTTATTGAATATTATAGGTGTGTAAACTCAGCAAAATATTGTAAAAGAGTCCAGTAGCCCATAATAGCATTGGGTCTTCTGTTTAACTGGCAATGTCAGAAATTATTGACTGTGTCTCAACCAAAAGGATGCAAATTGGACTGTGTGAAATGTTCTATTTCGTCTCCCCTTTAGTCTGGCCGATATCTTGGAAGTGGAAAATTATACATAGCATTGCTGTAACACGGCCTTGAAAGGGCAGCAGCAGGATCAGAGCCACCTCCTCCTTCCAGCAGCCTGGCCCAGCCTGCAGGTGTCCAACCAATAGGGCCACTGGGCCTCTTGTCGGGCCTCTGAGTTATTCGCCTCCTGGTTTGTGGATAAAGGCCCGTGTGCTTCTCCCAGTGGCCAAGCTAGTAGCCCCTGTTTGCCCTGGGGAGGCTTTCAATCACTCCTTCCTTGCTTCTCTGGGAGGAAGCGGCCGTTATCCAGGCATGACTCAGAAGGAACTGGAATGCATTTACAAGCTCTAGGTAAAATAAGGACGTTTTGTAAGTTGTGAATTGGGTGTAGCCCAAGTGTTCAGTGCAGAATAAATGAGAGATTACAAAAAAAAAAAATCCATATTATCTCTTTGTATTCAAACCCACTCATTTTCACCCTTGCTTTTTATCATTCTGTGAGTCTTTAAGTGTTTACTGTTTCTAAAACACCTATCCTGATAAATTTTTTGTTTCTTGTGCAGAAATTTCATAAAAACATCACAACAATAAAAAGTTCACCTGGGAATTCTCTCCCCAATGCTTCTCGGACATCCTGCAGAATTGCCATTATTGTGATGGGAGTTATGCAAGCGCTTTAAGCAGCAAAGAGACCCGTTTATGTGTGTTTCTCTAGGAAGTCCCCAAACTTTTCGAAATCTTGTCTCATTTATTTTCCTCCTGGTTTGTTGTCAGTCATCAATTGAGCAGGAGACAACTCATTTCATTTCTGTGACACACCATGATGGACTCGTGTTGCAACCCTGACTTATTTTGAGGACTTCAATTTCTCAAGCTGAAAGCTTGAACGTCCCATGGTTGGAAGAGCTATTGATCCACTGTAGATGGACGGCTCGAGAGGAACTGATACATTCCTTACAGCACTTTCTTTTCCCCTGCCTTTATGGCAACAACATAATGTAGACTTTCTCAGTCTCTGTGGTCATCTACAAACTTCAGTTCTGGCGGTATGTATACTCTTTTTTCTAGCCCTGGTTTTACCCTCTAAGCTTCATGTATTTTTCTGCAATATTACATTTCATTTCAGGTGACTGTGTCAAATAAGAAGTTAATTATGTTTGGTATCTTTCATAATTTATAATAGAAAATTTAGGTGCTGATACTCAATATTTCAGTGCTCCTTGCTACTTATTTTAAAGGTAAAATGTAGGATCTTTTTCTCAAATATGAGATACCAATGTAGCAACAAGATTGAGAATTTAAGCCATGGATTCAAACAGTAATTAAAAAATCTAAAAGTGACCAAATATGGTATTATCAAATATGTTCTACACCATATATACAAAATCTCTGGTAGAAATATCAGTTCTCTATCATGCTTTCATTGTTGGAGAAGGTTGCTACACTCCAGAATTCTAGTAATCAGCTGCACTGACTTACAACTCCTTTCTCCAATTACAAAACACATTAGTATAGAGGTGGAGAACACTAGGATCACTCTCTCTCTACCTACCTAGGACACATCATGAGGAAAGGTATTTTACTTGGTGGAAAAATGGAAATATACATAAGTTTAGTTTTAATTTTCTTACATTTATTACAATGAATAATACATGATACGGTCTGTGTAAAGCATTTTAGATGTGTATATCCAGCCTTGATGGGACTACCCTCCTTCCTTTCATTATCAAATGCAGTTTTAGTTGAATGTACAGTTCTTGAATTTCTAACTTATTCCATCTGCACAAATGATGAAAGTGAAGCAAGACTCTCTGATTCGGAAAATGCAGAGTTTTATAAGGGAGCTGAATGCATTTCAGCAAAAATGATTTTAGTAAAGAATCAACTGAGAAGCATGGGACCAAGCTTCAAAGAAGCACACAGAGAGGGATGCTGCCAGATATTGCTAAGAATATAAGCCATTATGAGTCAGCAAGGCAAGAAGATCATTGTCACTGGATTACGGTGAAAGATTGTATCAATAAGTTTTCCCACTACTGAAACACAATACCTAATGGCTTTAACAAGTTAAAGGAGGAGAGGTTAAATTCAGCAAATGGTTTGTGGATTTTGACCAGATCTGCAGGCTCTGAGGCAAGAACGTCATGGAGGAGCACATGGTGAAGTGAACAGGCTTAGTTAATGGCAGCTATGTAGCAGAGCAGGAAACAGTGCCAGAGAAGAACAAACAAGGGAAATATAGCCAGAACAAAGACCGCCCAGACATGACTATTAGTGTGCTACACCTATCCCCAGTGTAGGGAAGAAGCAAAAGACAATATTGTTGAAATGTCACACTAATCACATCTGAACTTTTTCATCTTGTTGCTAAGACACAACTCTATAAAACATACTGAATCTTCAAATAAAGGCAATAGCATGTTCATAATTTCACTTAATATAATACATCTATCTTGTGTACAACCAGAGATACAACAGTCCCATCCACAAAGTCTTAACAGTTCATGCATGAGTCCAAATCATTGTACTTTAGAAGCACACATCATTGTCTCATCTGAAACATAAGCCAAACTCTTAGCTGTGAAGAACTATAAAAAGAAGATACATAATACCAAGGTATATAAAGTGACTATTCTAATTCCAAAAGGAAGGAATAGAGGGATAGAACAGTGTCAGACAAGCACAAGTGTGATTTACATTAGACAAATACAAGTCCTGCAGCTCTCTGTCCAGCACGTAGGACACATGGCATGAGATCAGCATTCCATAATGTTCCATTCCTATGGCCTTGCTAGCTCCACCTCCCATGGCCTATCTCTTGGGCTGGATCTGCTCATTGCCTGCACCTTTCCTCAGTAGACTCTCCATGTTTCTCACATCTCTAAATTCTTGGAGTCACAACTGCACCTTTGACTTCATGATGAAGCTTCATAAACTGCCTTCTCAGGCTCTGCTTGCTTGGCTTCCCAGGCCTTTCTGTGAAATCCTTCTTGGTTTCACAACATTCTGCATATTGCTAAAACCAGCATCACATGGGTAATGTTCAAATCTGCTGCAGTGTCTTAGTACATAGTTAGACTGCCTGGGATCATAGATAGAGAGGGTTCTGAGTGCTTGGGAGGCTGGATGATGAAAGGAACCCTGGGGAACCAATTCCTTAGGAGGTTTTTCTTGAACAGGAGAACAAATAAAGGTTTATATGTTTATGACCTTAACCTTCAGATGAGTGTGATCTTCATGAATTTTGAGATAGCCTCAAGGCATCTTACAGTTTGTTCTTATAATAAGTACTTACATTCTTTCCATAAATGACAGTCTTTCTAAAAACTACATCCTTTTGGCTTCAACTGTATATGTTGGTCCACTGGGCCCAAATCTAACTTGTTCAAATATTTCTTCTGTTTCATGTTTGCCCGATTTGTTTTATAAGTCTGAATAAAATCAGTCACTATTACCCAGGTTGCAGCCTAGATGCTGTGCTGCCTTGAAAGTTCCTCAACCAGATTTACTACTCCACTATCTTTAATCCCAGTCTTCTACAGTCTCCAGATGGGAAAAATGAAGACAAAAGCTCTGACAGGGCACATGTGGATTCTATTCCAATTGTCAGTGAAGTCAAGTTACCCAAGTAAAATTCCCTGAGCCTGGAATTTACTGTCTGCATTCATATCAGAGTTCTGGTTTTATGAGCTCTGACCAGAGTTACCCATTGGACTCTAACAGCAGCATGATAAAGCATCTCTAGTCTTCATACTAAAATCTTTCCAAACTCTTTCTACAAACCAATTCCAAAGTCTAAGCTCCACAGTTAGGTGCCATCACAGCAAAAATCCCACTTCTCCATTACCAGATTTTCTGTATTAGTCAACTTACCAGGCATTGAAATATAATGTCTGACATCCACAATTTAAAAAAGAGATTCAATTTGACTCTCAGTTTTGTTCATTTCATTGTAAAACAGAAAAATGATGGCAAAATGTCATGGTGGGTTGTGTTGAGATATGAAGAGGGAATGACTTGGCTAACAGGGGAATCAGAGAGAAAAATATACAGGCAGAGAGGGCATGAGTGAAAACTATATTGGTTAAAAATTACATATTTGAGATTTTTAAAAGTAAAAGATCAGAGAGGTAAAATCGAAGAAGGTGAAGACAACAAAAACAGCAAAAAGAGAATATGTACAAGTTTGAAATAAGGAGAAGGGAAAAAGGCATTAGATTGTAAAAGGCATTGAGGGGTTTGGTTAGGACCTTATTTTGTCTTAATATTCATGCAGTTCCCTTGTCTGTATAAGAGAGGAAGTTATGGTGACCAGGATGATACTTTTCACTTTAACAGTTGAAAGAAAGCTGAAAAAGATCAAAGTGAAAGCAGGACAACTAGAGAGAAGCTGTTTCCCTGTCCAACAAGGGAGAGTAGAAACTTGAAGTATGAAGGCAGTAGTAGAATTAAAGGAGCAGAATTAATATGCACAGTAATTGGGAAAATATCAACAAGATAAGAGGAGGGCTAAGAATATGGCTGAGAAGCAGAATGCCTACCTAACATGCCCTGAGACTAAAATCAAGTGCAGCAGCAAAGGAGAAAGGTGACATGGAAAGCTTCAGAGTTTAAGACTTTTGCAACTAGTAAAGCTATTCATTGGAACAAGTATTTATCATTTAGTCTCAACTTAAATGTCATTTCCTGCATGAATTGTTCCTTGAATTTCCTAGACCATTTTCAAGCACACCTTCCCAGCATTAGCACAAGATTCGCCCTTTGACTTGGAACATTATGAACTTAACAAGACTTGTGTACTATTCTTTTATGTGCTTGGACTTAACATATAGAAGGTATCTCTTAATTAAATGAAGGAATAAATAAATCAATTTCTTCATAAATCATATTTGAAGCTACTCTTTTAAAGGTGTTTTTTGTTTTTTTTTTTTTTTTAATACCAGGGATTATTGGACCCTTAAAGTTTGAATAAAGGCCAGACTTTGATGAATCTGGTAGCGTCAGTTGCCCTGAAGATCACCAGAGAGACCTGGTAGTTTGGTCCATGTCCCTCGCTGGAGTTTGTTGATTCTTCCCTCCTTGCCTTAAAGAATATGGGAGAGACTTGGCAGTCCTAAGCACATCCCCCATCCTTCCTGCTGGAGTTTACTGAGTCCTGCTTCCCCTACTTGCCCTGAAGACTGCTGGAGAAACCTGGTAAGCTAGCCCCATGCTTCCAGGCTTCCTACCAGAGTTTACTGATTCCAGCCACAACGCCTCACACTGAACACTGCCAGGGAGACTAGACAGGCCTAGCCCTGTCTCCCCCAGCAGAATTTGCTGAGTCAGCTTCCCTTCTGTACCCTGAAGACCACCAGATAGTCTTGACTACCACACTAGAGAGCTTGCACTTATGAACATTAGTACCTTATTGAACTGTGGCTTGATCCTCACTCCTTAGGAGGTAGAAACCACATGGAAACCCACAAAGCAGGAGCTTTGGTGAACCTATACTGCCCTCCCACTCTCCTGAGAGCCTTGCTGACCTGCTCCCTGTCTATGTGCCATCATTGCCAAGAATGACAAAAGGAGAAAACAAAATGTAATCTCAGACCTCTAGCTGACCCAAAACAAGTCCAGCAGGAAAGGTCATAGAAGAACTTGGAAGTAACATACCTGAAATTTCTGAGATGATAGCAACTGAAGTAAAGAAACACTTCTATCAAGGTATGGAGGAAATCAGATCAGAAATCATCTTTCAGGTAAAAGAGGAAATGACAATAGTCATGAAAAAATTGCTCAATACAGCACTTGAGAGGCTAAAAACAGGAGGATCACTACAAGTCCAATCTGTGTAGTGAGACCCTATATATCCTATGTTAAATACATTAAAAATATTGCTCAATACATCTAAGGTAGACACAGATTAAAAATAAATAAAAGAGAATATGCAAATGATGGAAACATTAGATGAACAATACAGGAAAGACCTAGAATGCATGAAACAGATTCATACCAATATCCAGGATGTTAAGAGTTCCATTGAAAGCTGGCAAAACTGCTTGAATGAAACAGAAGACAGAATTTCAGACCTCAAAGATAGCATTACAGCTAGTGAACAAGAAAGGAATCACCTCTTAAAAATAATGAGAAACCAGAATATAACAATATAACAGCTGCAAGATGATGCAAAGAAAAATAATTTTAAAAAGATAGGTATGCCATGCCGGCCCCGGTCCCAGAGTGTGCTGAGATAACAATTGAGACTGGGCATGGTAGTGTGTGTCTGTAATCCCAGCTCTTGGGAAGTTGTAAAAGGGTGGATCACTACAAATTCGATCTAGTGGTGAGATCCTGAACACCCTGTAGCCCCTTCCCTAAAATAAAAATAAAAGAAAGATAGATAGATATCAATGAAACATCTAGAGATAATACAAAAGACATAAAAAGTGTTTGCAGAAGTTATGGCAGAAAATTTCTTAAGAATGGGAAAACAATCTGATATGCACATAACCAAAGCATATAGAACTCCAGCTAGCTATGATAAAAAATAAAACATCACCCAGGCACGGAATACTCAAGATCCCAGAAACTGAGTAAAAGAACAAAACATTAAAAGCTGTTCGAGAAAAGAAACCGATCACCTATAATGGAAAGACATCAGAATCACAGCAGATGTCTCAACACTGACCATAAAATCAAGAAGAGCTTAGAGTGAGATTTTTTTTTTTTTTGTGGAACCGGGGATTGAACTCAGGCCCTTGTGCTTGCCAGGGTAGTGCTTATTCCACTGAGCCATCTCCCTGGCCCTTAGAGTGAGATTTTTGAGGTTCTGAAAGAAGCCAATTTTCGACCCTGATTGATGTGTGCTGCAAAACTACCTATCAAATCTAACGGAGAGATTAGATACTTCCATGACAAAGAACAATTGAACAAATTCATGGTGACCAAACCTATCCTACATAGAGTAATGACAGATATTTTAGAAAGAGACAAAGATGACTACAACTGCAACAACAACAGAAGAGAACAACCAAGTACAGCAAGCAATTAAGCAAGTGGTAAAGTAGGGATCTTACAGTGGGAAAACATCATGACAATGATAAGCGAATACATATTAGTTATTACTATCAATGTAAGTGGCCTCCATTCACCAATCAAAAGAAGACTGGCAGAGTGAATCAAGAAACAAAATCCAGGGCCCACTGGATAGCTCGGTGGACTAAAGCACCTGCTTAAGTGGAGCACATTGGTTGGGCTCTATCCCCAGCTTGACTTGTTTGCCCTGCCCACAGGGTGTGCTGAGACAGTGATTGATATTGGGCAAGGGGGCACGCACCTCTAATCTTAGCACTTGGGAGGCTGAAAACAGGAGACTCACTATGAGTCCCATCTATGTGGTGAGACCCTGGAGACCCCATACCAAATATATAAAAAAAAAAGAAAGAAAGAAAATCCAAAAATATGCTACATAAAAGAAATATATTTAACTCAAAAAGAAATTAATAGGGGGGTGAAGAGTTAGCTCAGTAGAATAAGTGTTTGCCTGGCAAGTGCAAGGGCCTGAGTTCAATCCCTGGTTCCACAAAAAAAAAGGAAAGAAATTAATAGACTGAATATTAAAGGATAGAAAAACAATCATCCATGTGCCAATGTGCCAGGAACCCAGAAAAAGGCAGAGGTATCTATTCTCATTGCTGACAATGTCAACTTCAACCAAAATGTGATTAAAAGAGACAAAGAAGTTCACTATATACTTGTTAGGAAAAAGCTGTGAAAGGGAGAGTTAACAAATATAAATATATATGGATCCAATATATGAGCACCCAACTACAAGTTAAATTTTAACAGACATGAAAAATCTAATGAGCAATAACATAATTTTATTGGCGCACTTCAACACCCCATTGACACAAAGAGATAGATTGACTGTGCAAAAAATGAGCAAAGAAATAACAGAATTAAACCAAATTTGTGAAGAAATGGGCTTAGTAGACCTTTACAGAGTGTTCCACCCAACAGCATCAGAATGTACATTTTTCTCAACTGCATATGGGACATTTTCCAAAATAGATCATGTACTAGCAGATAGTAAATGTAAAGGAATCAAATTTATGCCATGCATACTATCTGAACATAGTGAAATGAAACTGATAATTACTGACAAAAGAAACAACAAAAACCAAATACATGGAAATTAACAAATATCCTCCTGAAACATCAAAGGATTATTGATGAAATTAAAAAAGAAAATAAGGACTATTTAAAGTCAAACAAAAATGAAGATACAACCTACCAGAACCTCTGGGATGCAATGAAAGCTCCTTAAGAGGGAAATTTATAGAAATAAATTTTCACATGAAGAAAACAGAATGAGTCCAAATAAAAATTCTTATGCTTCACCTCAAACTCCTAGAAAAATAAAAATAAACCAAACCCACATGTGTAAATATTGTATAATCTCCCTAGTATAAGAACTCAAAAGAAGAAATACAAATAGAAAGGTATAACACAATTAAAAGGAAAGCGAGAACTTGAGGACTAGACAACGAAGAGAGGGCAAGTAGAAAAGCTAGGAAACATGACAGGGGCAAAGCCATACATTTATAAGGACAAGATGGGTAAGGCAATGATCCTGAGAAACATCAATAGGTTTTTGAAACTAGCAGTTAATTGTTAGGATTCTCATCAAGACTAACTATATATTCTGATACCTGTGAACTAAGCAACTGCACTGAAGATGGCAGTGTGTAATGGTAGGGTCATGCTTGGAATGCCTGTCATTCTAGTCTTCTAAATAAGTACTGCTTGTCATGACATACCAATTATTACCATACTGTCTCTCAAGTAAATGGTTCTTTAAAAAGTGTAATAAATGAAAAATAGAGTCAAGAAAACATAATGTCACAGGACTGTCCTGCTACAACACTGTATATGGTTAAATTTCTAAATTTTTGCATAAAAATACATAATTGTTCATTCATATTTTTAAAATATTTTTTATTTTTTAAATTTTTTCTTCATATTTTATAAGGACTTAAAGATTAGCATATCAATACTTAATGGAAAATCCCTGGTCCATATTATGGTTAAGATTTCATTGACCTTCTCAGACCCAAAAGCTACAACTCTTGTTGCATAGGTCCTGCTTTACCTTGGTCTTAACCATCCAGCAGACAAGTATAAAAGCAAAGTATAAGAAGTAAAGCCATGCTGTTATGTTGAGCTGTAGGGGACTCAGGTCAACAATTTCTGACATTGCCAGTCAAGGGGAAGACCCAATACTGTTATGGACTACTGAATTATTTTAGAATATTTTGCTGAGGTTACACACCTATAATATATAAATGATGGAACTTAATGAAAAAAGGGGATGCAGAAGAATGTCCATTTTGTATCTGTGTATTCAAAGTGGTTAGGATAGATATATAGTTACATTCTCTTAATGAATAGAGGAATTTGTTTTAATGGTGTTTGTAAATAGGATATCAAGTCCGCATCTTGTATAGCAATTAACCACTAGGAAAAGAGTATGCAATGTGTTAATTATTGAAACTGTCCTACCAATTTGGTTTGAAACTGTCTCATTGCTATTTGTTTCTCAATAAAATTATGGAAAAAAAGACGTTTTATATTCAGACAGATAGTGAGATTAAACCCAATTGCATATGTTGTAGGGTAATAATAAGCTTCTCTTCTCGAGGGTTAACAACTTAAGATTGCAGACCAAGAATTAGAAAAAAAGAAGGGCTGCAAGGACAGCCCGCATTTTGGCCCTAGCCTTTCAAGGTCAGTGAAGACTCAGTACATAGGAGAACCTATTCTGTAACATCATGTAACTAGGTTGTGTCCCAAATTTTCTGATCAAGGAGATTATGGGGCCACAGAGGAATGTGATCAATGATGTACAGTGTGTGTAAAGAGAGTCACACAGAGAGAAAACATTCTCTGAGGCTTTTACAGAGAGCAAATTGGTCAAGCAATAGCCATGACTCATCCACATGGTTGACACTGACAAAGGATCTACAAATGTGGTACAGGGTTTCAGGATAAATTCTCAGGGGACTTGACTGACCTTATCAGATACAAAAGTTACATTTCTTGTTATATAGGTCTTGCTTTATTCTGGTCTTAAGCATCCATCAGAAAGGTAAAAAAATTAGTTATAAGGGGTGAAGCCATGTTGGTATGCTGGACTGGAAAAGGCTCAGGTCAACAACTTCTGACATTTCCAGTCCTGGAGATGACCCACTACTATTATGGACTACTGGTGTATATTGGGTTATTTTGCTAAATTCACATACCTACAATATTTAAATGACAATGGAATACCCTTCTCTGACAAAACTAAACAGTAAAAGGGTATACAAATAAATGACCATTTTATATCTGTATATTCAAAATAGTTAGGATAGATGTACAGCTACATTCTCTTAATTCAATGAATGAGAAGATTTGTTCTAATAGTTTTTTTGGGTGGGATGTCGTGTCTGCATCTTGTATAATGAATAACTGCTGAGACAATAATGTATTTATTATTGAAACTGTCCTACTGATCAGTTTTGAAACTGTCTCATTAATATTTGATTCTCAATAAAATTATTTAAAATCATTTCAACAAAATTATTTCAAATTATTATACATAACTTGTTTATTAAAGCTTTTTCTTTTAAAAAAGAGAAAATAAAAGAAAAATAACAGCAAGTCAAGTCCACAGCCCAATGAAGGCAGGAAATTATAAAGAGAGGAGAACAAATAAATGCATTGGAGACTAAGAAAACAATACAAGGAACTAATGAATCACAGAGTTGGTTCTTTGAAAGAATGAATAAAATTGATAAACCCCTAGCCAACTTCATTAAAAAGAGAAAATTCAAATTCATACAATGAGGAATGAAAAAGGTGAAATAACTACAGACCTTATAGAAATTCTGAAGATTATCAATACCTATTTCCAAAAACTTTACTATAACAGAACGGAAAATGCAGAACAAATGGACAGTTTCTTAGATACATATGAACTACTAAAGCTAAATCAAAAATATGTAAATATTCTGAATGACCCAATATCACCCAATGAAATAAATAATGTAATAAAAAAAACACCTTCTAACAAAGAAAAGCCCAGGTCCTGATGGATTTACAGCTGAATCCTAAATGATATTTAGGGGGAAATTAATGCCAACTCTTCTCAAACTCTTCAGTGAGATTGAAAGGGCAATAATTCTCACTCATTCATGCAGTCAAATATCACTCTGATAGCAAAATGAGACAAGAACCATAATAAAAAAGAGAACTACAGACCAATCTCCTGAATAAAAATAGATGCAAAACTCCTCAATAAAATACTAGTGAACAGAATGCAGCAAATCATCAAGAACATTATACTCTGATCCTGCTGTGCCGGCCCCGCCTCTGGGGTGCACTGAGATAGCAATTGAGACTGGGTGTGGTGGTGTGCGCCTGTAACCCCAGTTCTTGGGAGGCTGTAAACAGGTGTATCACCATGAGTCTGATCTAGTAGTGAGATGCTGAACACCCTGTAGACCCTTCCCTAAAATAAAAAAAGAAAAAAAAAACTTGAAAGAAAGAAAATTATACAACATGACAATATGACCAAATGGGATTTATCCCAGGATATAGTATACCACATCAACAGAGCCAAAAAAAAAAATCACATGACCATCTCAATAGATGTAGAAAAAGCTTTTGACAAAGTCCAACTCTCATTCATGGTAAAAGCACTACAGAAAATCCGAATAGATGGTCTTTATCTCACTCTGATAAAAGCCATGTATGAAAAACCGGCAGCCAACATTATACTTAATGGAAAAAAATTGATAACCTTCACTTTAAAATTATGAGCAAGACAAGGATGCCCACTGTCATCACCCCTGTTCAACATAGTTCTGTGAATATTAGCCAGAGCAATTAGGTAAGAGAAATAAAAGGAATAATGTTTAGAATGCAAGAACTAAAATTATCATATTTTCAGATGATATGATAATGTACATGAAACTGTCAAAGACTCCACTAAGAGACTTGTAGATTTAATAACCAATTTAGTACTGTAGCAATATACAAATCTAACATTTAATAATCAATAGCATTTCTATACAAAAACAAAGAATGCACAGAGAGAAAAATTATGGAAACCACACTTTTCAAAATAGCGGCCCCAAAAACAAAATACTTAGGAGTTAATCTCACAATGGAAGTAAAAGATTTATATAGTAAAACTTATAGTACTCTGAAAAAAGAGATCAAAGAGGATTTCAGAAAATGTAAAGATATTCCATGCTTCTGCATAGGAATAAACAACATTGTGAAAATGGCCATACTCCCAAGATTGTTATATAGGTTCAACATAATCCCAATGAAAGTAGCATTAATACACTTCACAGATCTAGAAAAAAAAATTCCTAAAACTCATCTGGAACTAGAAGAGAACTAGAATAGCAAGAACAATCCTAAATAACAGATTAAAGGCAGAAGGCATCACAATACCTGAGTTGAAATTATGCTACAAAGTTACTATGATGAAATTAGCACGGTACTGGCATAAAAACAGACCTCAAGATCAATGGAACAGGTTAGAAGATGTAAACACAGCGACAAGCACACTCAGCCACCTTATCATTCACAAAGAGGCTAAACATGTTCATTGGAAGAAAAATATCCTTATTTAAAATGGTGCTATAAATACTGGTTTTCCACACGCCAAAGGCTTAAAATAGACCCATGTTTACACCATATTCAAAGCTGCAGTCAAAATGGATCAAAGATTTAAGTATTAAAATTGAGACTCTAACTTATCTGGAAGGGAAAGTAGACGGAAACTTTAAGAACATAGGGGTATGTAAAGAGTTCATCAATAAAAATCAAACTGCGTGGGCAATACTTCAAAGAATCAACAATTAGAATCTCATCTTTTTGAAAAATTTGTGCATGTCAAAAGAAATCACCCAAGGCAGCCAAATAGCTCAACAGACTAAAGCACCTGTCTATCCAGATATTTTTCCAAAAGAATTGAATTCATCATACCACAGCAATATATGTACACCTATGTTTATAGCAGTGCAATTTGTCATAACTAAATCTTGGAAGCAATTCAAATGCCCATCAATTGAGTAATGAATTAAAAAAGATATGATATTTGTACACAATGGAATATTATTTTGCTACAAAAAAATAAATCTGAGGCTTTTGTAGCTAAATGCATGCAGCTAGAGACTATATTGGTAAGTAAAATAAATCAGATTCACATGTGCAAACATTGTATAATCTCACTAGTGAGAGAACCAGAAACAGTAATGAAAATTTAAAAGCTACAACAGATACTGTTAAAGGGAGAGAAATTGTTCAATGGGAAGGAAAAACTGGGATTAGGAAAAGGACAAATGAAGGAAGGGGAAAATATATATTTAGATATATATGCAGAATAATTTGGATAATTGTATTGCTGATTTCTGCTGGTCTTTTGAAGGGAGCAGTTAAAGCTTAATTTTTTTTTTAACTCTGATTTTTTTCCTCGTTTGAATTTTTATAGCTTCTTTGTTATTGTTTTATTTCTTTAAAGGAATGGTACATGTTTATATTTGGTAATCTGAACAGCTAATTTAAGGATAGCATCTTGTAATATAGTACCCATTCTTCAATTCCTCTTACTTTGTTTAGTGAAAAAGAGAAAGAAAAAGAATAAAGCTAGAATACTGGCACTCCAAAGAGTAGACACTGATAAAATGTAAGACATGGTTGGGGTAAACCTATTCTTTTAAAATAAAATTATGCTCTGGGGTGATAAAATAATTGGGTGACTTAACATATGTAAAGATTATAGAGACCCAGTAGAATCTTCTCCCTGTCCTCCTGCATGCACTATTTCCCTTTAGTGCTTCCTCTTCTCAAGTGTGTCTTGCTCTATATTTTATCTGCCTCTATCAGTGGCTTTTGCCTAAGCTTAGCAGCTGCTCTGTATCCGCACATTCTGAAGGCTTTCTGTTGCGCATTGTTATGATAGCTACATCTCCTCTTTAATGTTTACAAATCAAGCCAACAAAGAGTTGTGAAAAAAAAACAAAGAATAGGACAGACATGTCTTAAACATCGCTGCAAAGAATGAATTAAAATCCTAAAAGTTACCAGCTATTTTATTATGACTTAATGTAAAATGGCATTCATAATTAAACTGTGATGTGTGTTAGAAGTGGCTTTATAAATTTGAAGTTATATTATGGGTGCGATATGACTACTTTATTGTTATCTAAAGTGAATTTTCTCTGCTCTTTCCTCTTTCTGTCTAACTACCTCCCACTTGGGTCTGGAATAGATATCAGAAGCAAAGTGACACACAGCAAGGAAAGAAGAAATACATAGTCTATCTTGTATGGAGGAAACAGACAAACTACTCCACTTTGTCTCCACATGTGCTCCTACATATAAAAAAATGTGTTCTTCAATAGTGTGCCAAGATATTTCAAAATATATATAAATATAGAGGTATAGAAATAAATATACCTATATATCAGTCAAAGACACTGAAAATATTATGCTCTTTTGAAGTATTTTTATAGCAGTGACGCATAATATTTGCTCCCGAGGTGTAATATATTGAAGGGAAATATTAAATACGGAAGGCAAACTGTGTGCTGAAATGATGGCTGCTTGACGAGGGATGAGAAGGGCGTGATGTCCTTTAGCACTTTTATAAACATTGCAAGGAGAACAGTGACCATGAGTGCTTGCCACCTGTACGTGGTTGTACATCCTGGCATATGCATCAGTTTATTAAATTTGTACCTAAGATTTTGTCCTTATTGAATATATGAGACAGAAAAGACCTTAGAAAAAGATAGCAAGTTCCTTCTTCAAGATACACAGTTAGATAAGGGCATAGATACACAAATATGTCTTTTTGTTCCCTGGAGAGCAGAAACTTCTCTATTAATTTTCCTCAAATTCCACATTAATTATTCAAATATTTTTCTACTCAGTTTTTAATTTTCCTACTCTAAGAATTGTACAAATTAATAATAATAATAATAATATATTGACCATCTTTGGCTTGTTCATCCAGAATTTTATTTGATATGAATCAGCCTCTCACACCTCAATTCCACTCTTGTACATACTTGTTGGGTGACCATTGCTAGACAGCAAAAGGGCGAGGCACTCCATTGAATAATGCACTTTTTCTTTCTAAAATTCCTTCACAAGGACTTTTATTTATTTTTATTTTTTGGTCCTGGGTATCAAACTCTGGACCTTGTACTTGTCAGGCAGGTGCTTAAGCTGCTGAGCTATCTCTCCAGCCCACCAAGGAATTTTAGAAAGAAAAAGGAAGGTATGGCTCATGATTGAATAAACAGAAATTTGGCTCATGTACTTCCACCACCACATGGATAGAAAGGGAAGGGAGTAGAAGACGGAGTACAAGGGAAAGCTGCGTTCCTGGTAGCAAGTTCTAATAGAATTCCGATGCTACTACAAAGCACTTTTGGAATAACTGAATGGCTTAATGATAAATCATCTTGCACTTAAAGTGCTTCACATTGGCTATCAGCAACATAACTTAGGAAAAACTCAGCGCAGGTATTACAATTCCAATCCACTTTAACCCACAATTTGACCATTGCCCTTATGAAATAAAATTCTCCCTTGTGTGTTATTAATTTGATATCACATATGATTAGATACACTCAGTTTGCTTGATGACTTACTAAACATTGGAAATGTAAATACAAAGCAACAATGTCTCTGCTTGAAATAATCCCCAACATTACATGAGATCATATAACATGTATCTTTGCTATGGTTTGTAGCTGAATCTAGTTGGGGAATGATTCATGTTCCTGTGCTGGGATTAATGGCATGATTGCTAAGCCTCCCTAGAGCGGACAGACTGGATATAATGCAAGGAGCAGAAGAGGCTTGTCTCGTCACTTGCCTTTGCTGCCTGGAGCCACCGTGAAGATTTGCTCCTCTGCCACCCTACCTTGGAGCAGCCATTTGTGGACTGAAGCTTCTACTAACTGTGAGCTAAATAAACCTCCCCACTATAACTCTGGTGTTGGGTGTCTTGTCTCAGCAATAAAAAAGTAACTAAGATAATCTTACTCCATCCTTCCTGCCCTTTTTCCCTTGGCTCCTTTCTTCTTGTCTATATAATAAAGGGAAATGTTTTATAAAAGTTATTACTTCATGATGTGAGCAGATTTTCTCATATTTCAAAGTGAGACTGATCTGAGAGATGGCTTTGAATTTTCATGTCTGTTTCAGACCAGTTTTATTTGCTGTTTGGGGATAGAATTTTTCTGATTGTTGGTACAACAGACTACTCTTCTTGTCTAAAACAGGTTCACAGTGAATACTGGCATTAGATCCACTGACAATATTTTGATCTTTTCTAAGATGTACATTAAAATATCATTGCTTTCTTGACTGCCACCCTATGACTTCAACATATTCACCATTTCCTATTAATGCTAAGGTCTACCCATTTGGCTTCACCAGGAGGTGCCTATGTTCCCAATAACCTGTATTCTTCCCCTAGGAGGTATTACAGACTGGGGCCCCATTCACTTATGTTGGGCTTAATTTGATGAGATTAGATAATATGATAAGTCAACACTTTCAAATATCTTTTTAGAAATTAACATGTGCTGGTTTGATGAGGTAAAATCATAATAAATAAAGATAGAAATATGGAGCCTGGTGAGATAGCTCAGTAAACGAAGCACCTGTTTAGGCAAGCACATAAGGACTGGGATTCAATCCCCAGTACTATGTATGTGCCCTCAGGCACGCTGAGCCGGCCATCCAGTCCGGGCATAGTGGCGCACGCCTGTAATCCCAGTGCTGGGGAAGATGAAAACAGGAGGACACTATGAGTCCAAGATGCATGGTGAGACCTTGCAACAAACACATTTTAAAAAGTATCTAAAGATAGGAATATGGACTCACAGAAAAATTATTTTGAAGATAGTTTTGAAAAGATGACAGCATTGAGATTTTTTCAATCACTATTGAAGACATACATTTGAATTTGGAAATAACTTTTAGAAAACTAAGCTATTATATTTTGCATAGAATAAATACCTGATTACATAAATACATTTATCCATAGTAATATCTGTTTAGAGAGGGTATTATTGATAATACCCATGCATAGTACTGAAGTTAAACCTAGACTAACTACAGAGTTAAAAGTTTGATAGAATCATTTCTGTGATAAATGATGAAATGTTTTCAATGGTATTCATTGTGCAATATATCTAGGAGGGAAAAAAGAAAAATACTATCTGCAACTTTCATGTAATGAAAAACAGAAAGTATCTGATTGATGTTTCAAATGACAGGTGTTTCTCTTCAAGAGTAAGTTTTGACTAGAAATTTAAGAAGCTAACCATGGTAGCAGTAGAATATCAGTCATGATGTATCTGACCATAAATTTCCAGAGATAAAGATAATTACACATCTGAAACTAACTTTGGATTTTGCAGATAAGGCAAAGAACTTGCTACGGTACAACTGTATATTCAAACTGTGCTCTTCAGAGTGTTATGAAGTAAGAAAAATGCTTATGAAGTTTTTGAGAAAGCATAGTTAAGTTGGCTAAAGTTCTAACAGTGTGTGTCTCTCCTTGCTTGCTTAGTATTGTGCAAAGACTCTCGCCAAAGCAACGACAAAATCTATTCATCCTAGCAAGGGAAAAAAATTTGGTTCTCTTTTTAATTCAAAACCTAATTTACTTCGACTTCAAATTTGCAAATTTGCATTTTTAGAATTGGCCCCTCTTAATATAACTGCTTTAATACTTTCCAATTGCTTCATCATAGTACTCCTCAGTTGCCTTATGGTACTACTTTTCAATTGCTTTATAATAATTCATGTATGAAATGACATTCAATTGTTGAATATAATTCTTAGTCAACCATAATTTTTGATTCATTTGCATGTAACTCACTCAATGTGCAAAATGATAATACTTGTCATTATGCTGCGTTTTTCTTTTTCCGAAAAATGTGGAAAAAAAATAGTGTTCAGTTGAGACACTCAGGCCCTATCACCTTGATTATTAGGTTAACAAAAGTAGCTAAAACCAACTACTGATGGATGATTTTTCTCACCTATAACGGGCTCATTGTCTTATTAAGCTTTTCTTATGGGTCGTATTTAAATTTACAAATGGACTTGCATTTATCATTTCATTTGCATTTTAATTTCTAGTCATTTTTAAGTGGGAAGCAAATTAACAACTTCAACTTTCATTGGTATGATTGACACTATAGCAATATTTTGCTGTTATTTAGTGCCCATCTGGTTTCAGATTGTTAAGAATCAAATTAATTGAATCCACATATGAGTCTTTAAATGTACATAAGAGGCAAGTTCTCTTTCAGTCTTGCTTAGACAATTGTTTGATTTCATTTTCTTGTTCAAAATTAAGGAAAAACAGAGTGAGACAGGGATGAAGAAAGTCAGCTGTATTTCAGTCAGTCCATTACCAATGTAGAGTATGTCAGGCCATTTACCACTAAGAAAAGAAGTCCAATGGAAAGCATGTCATTGAACAGAGAATAAGCATCAAGCACCTGTTTTCATTGAAATTAAGAGATGTTAACTTGATAAAAGATATATATCTCTTTTATAACATATATACATATGTTTTGTGAACTTTTTTCTGTCTTAGCATAATATCCTTATATAATGTTTAACTACCTAAAAAGGCCAGACTATTGCACACATACAATTTCCTATTGCATGTATATTGTTCCTTTTTTCCTTCCTTCCTTCCTTCCTTCCTTCCTTCCTTCCTTCCTTCCTTCCTTCCTTCCTTCCTTCCTTTCTTCCCTCCTTCCTTCCCTCCTTCTTTCCTTTAAAACAAGTTCTCATCATTTAATGAAGGCTGGCCTTGAACTCACTATGTTGCCTAGACCGGTCTCAGACTGACAGGGATCCTCCTTTTCAGTCCTCAGAGTGCTAGGGATACCGACATGAGCCAACACCATCCATATTGTATCTCATACCTAATGCGTGCACTTTCCTCATCTCTATAACAAAATTTGTTTTATTCATCTTGTAGCAAATAGGCAATAATGATCATTATTTCATTATTTTATTCTCATCTTTAATTTTGACAGAATTGGTCCTAAAAAGAAAAAGATCCATAGTAACTATATCGAACTGATTGTGGTTATGTAGTGTACATTTTTGCAAGATGTTATTGAAGGAACTTAGTAAAGTAAAAGCAGAATTTCTCTGCACTGTTTCTTATGGTGAGTGAATCTACAATTATCTCAAAATAAAATATTTAATTTTAAAAATAATCAAATGTCCCATCTGACTCAAATATTGTTTTGCTTTTTCCTACTTCCCTCTACTTAGTACACATGCAAGTGCAGCACACATCTACGCAGCTGTCATCACTGTGTACAATCTTTATACTGTTTACTTTACATCAATCAATAACTTCTTTCCCCTGCTATAGACTTGATAATTATTATTGACAACTGCCCAGTCAATTTGATAGGCCATAATTACCCTTTTTTAAAAAAAAATCAAAATGTCTACCTTTCATGTAAAGTAGACTGCTGCATTTGAATGCTAGCAGAGAAAAATTATAAAAGAAAAGTAAATTAAAGGCTTAAACTTTAGAAAGAAAAGGACTGAGGGAATGAATTGTTTAAGTATTTGGTAGTATTTAAATTTTTCAAACAGACTTTCATAAACATGCTGCACTTAATACATTTACTTTTTAATTTAAAAATTAAAAAAATCCTTGATTAGTACATGGAAATTTACTATACTATTATCCACATTTGCACACATTTAAATTTCCCCATATTAAAAATATTACTTTAAAATTTTTTCCACTAGCCCTGGAGACAGATTCAAATATACCTTGGTCAGCAGTTGAGCATTGTAGGCCATATGACACATTTGTGACAATATTTTGGAGGCAACTTTCTGTTACAGACAGAGACATAATTACTAAATATCAGATATTTTGATGAGCTTCTGGAACAGAATAAAAACTAGGGAATCTGAACAAACAGTGCTAGATAGGTATTAATAATTTATATCAGTTAACTAATTGTGACATAGTAAGTTAAAATACTAAAAATAAAATAAATTGTATGTAGGATATTCAACAACTAGATGCAGATTTTGTGATTATTTTGTAAATAAAAGTAGTGTTCCAGGGGCCGGGGAGATTGCTCAGTAGAATAAGAGCTTGCCTGGCAAGCATAAGGGGCTCAGTTCAATCCCCGGCTCTACAAAAAAAAAAGTTCTAAGTCAAAAAAGAAATATTATACTAGTATTATTTAATTGCATTCATATATTTTCTGGCTGAACTAAAATCTTCACTCACCAAACAAAATGATTGTACCTCATATTTCATGCTGTTTTACTCTGAAATACTTAACACAAATGAAAATCCAAATGGTCACAATAACAGAATTAAAATAACTCTTCAAGTTCTCTTTCTTTGTCTTTTATAATCACTACACAAGTGCAGGAATATATATTAGGAAGGCAGTTGAAACTAGAAATGAATATGAAGGAAGCTTGAATAATTCCAAACTTTAAAAAGATTATCATCTTAATTAAATACACATAGCTGACACGCTCTTTTGATTCATGATCCAGCTGTAACCGGGAATTTTGATAATTATCTTCCTTGTGAAGTGATTTTTACTAGAGAAAAACTAATTTAAAAATAAAATAAAAGGGCTGGTGATATAGCTCAGTGGACTAAGTGCCTGCTTCGGCAAACGTGGAGACTGCAGTTCAATCCTCAGTACCACATGCTGCCCCTGCCCTTCCTGTAATACCCCCCACTCATGCCTGTAATACCAGCACAATACTTAATAGTGACTGTAATCCCAAATATACCCCAACGAATTTTAGAGTGTCATACAATTTATCACAAATATAGTTTAGGGTTGTTTGTACATGATGAAAATTAAAAGTGTATTAATTTGTAGGGGTTTTTTTTTTTGGTGTTTTAGATTTCTAAAGATTTCTCTTCCTTGTTTATATCCAAGGCTTATGGCTCCTACCATTTTATTCCTAGTATGTTATTTAGTTAGATACAATTTTATATATTGGACCTAAAGCAATTTTCTTCTTTCATACTTCGGGGATATAAAGGAGATACTCAGACAGTAATAGCTAAGTGATCAACTGGAGGAGATAATTTCACAGAGTGGTAAGTGCTTGGTAGGCTGTGCTACCACCAGCACCTCAAGAGTCCTAAATAAACAGGATTCCTCCTTCTTTGTAGTTGAAAGTGCAAGAACAAGCAATTGTTGTTTTACCTGAAAGGTGGATCCCTGAAGATATCTGGATAAAGGAATTAAAAACTGTACTGAATCTACAGGGTCCTGAATTACCTAGGCTTTCTCTTCTTTGTGAACATACCTTTTCAAATCATCCAAATCATCCTGTAGCAGCTTTTTCCTGGCCTTGTCCAATGAGTGAGATATAACGAATCTAACATATCAGTGGGATATTCAAAAGTCTGACTAGAAATTCAAAGAAGTCGGTTCTCCAGACTATATTATGACACAAGAAAGACAATTAAGATATCCCTGAGTTAAAATTGTAAATGAACGTTTTTATCCTTTACATATCAATATCAACTGTTCCGATTATCCATTTGACTTGAGATTGAAAGAATGCATATATCAAATAAGTGCTTCATGTCAAATGCCCAAAGTTTTACTAATTGGTTCTTTCTAATATCCCTCCCCTCCAGCTCAGTAGATTTGATGAACTTCTATTTGCTTAGTAGTGAGATTATCTATAATTATTCTCCAGCTTCTACAGGGGCCAAGCCAGAGCAGAAACTGAATGTAAATATAAAACCAACACTTGCGCAAGCTTTGCATCTTTGCCGATGGTTCTAAATTTCTACCATCCCCTACTCCCTGTGCTGGAGATGCAGTGGGTAGTATTGGAAAGCAATTTCATAAATTTCTGCTCAGTCTATATTATAGAAATTGTATTAATTTTTTATTCCAATTGACAAGTATGTCACTTTTGCTCTTAGTGGGGAAAAAAGACCATTAAGAGGCACTGTGTCTTAAATGTTAGCTAAAACTCTAGTTATTTATTTGGCTACTTAAGACTGTCCCCAACAGGGTTAGTCATGATAATATTTTGGGTCTCAGTATCAGTATCAACTTAATTTGCATAATGCATCTCCTGTCTGTGTATTTCCTGTCTATGATGTATAGTCACCAAAATAAATATCTGTCTTGGAAGAGAATTAAAGAGAGTTAGTACATACCTGTCAAAGATATTCAAGGTCATCACTTCAATAAGTACATTCTGAATATGAAAGTTAGGTCAGACTTAGAAATCAAATAATAGAACTTGCCTTTGACTAGGAGGAACTGCACACTTAAAAGTGATTCGAGAGATAATTCAGTGGCCTTGTTCATTATTCCTTTGGCAACTTTGGCCCTGAGATACTATGTGCTATCACTTATTTATAGAACTCCCTGCAAGTCTTGGCCAGACCTTAAGTTGTCGACTGTTTGGGCAGTTGTAACTCTTGTCTTCTGAGAGGTCAGCATCTGGCCTTCTTCATTTGGACACCATCACACTTACGACATTAACGAGCTGAGTCTTTCCCATCCCAAAGCCTGGTCTGCAGAATAAAATCACCAATGAAATTTGGCCAGATCTCTCACCAGTGCATTCTTGTCAGCCATGGGTAATGATCTGTCTTTCTGTGGAAGACAATCTTCTGCTGGGTTTTCTTGCCTCACTTAAGTAACCCCATTTTATTCAGCCGCTTTATTCATTCTTCTACTATCTACTCAGGCAGCCTAAACATTTCTATTTTATTCACTGTTTCCCATAATTTTTTCTACACCTAAATTCTGCCTTAACATAGTGCTTTCTTTATCCTTTGAGGTCCTTGTGAGAATATAACATAGTATAATCAGAAGCAATGTTCCTAAATTATTGAGACGATGCTTTAAATCCTATATTCCAGTTGCCTTCATCAATAATCCTTAAAAACAATTCCCAGGATGACTCCTCTCACTCTTTCCACAGCATGCTAGCTAAGTTTTGCAATTCCTTCAGTGTGTATCTGTTCTCCTCTTTGTGAAGCCCTAAGCATTGTACAGACGGAGCTCTATTCCACTTTCTGTGCAGCATTAAAGACAGCAGTAAGGACAGCTCCTGAGCAGAGCAGCTAGGAGGGAAGGGACTTTAGACATTTCTCCTCAAATGACTGTTGCCAATTCTGCTTAGGAAGTGTGAATAGTGTTTACAATTGCTAAGACTTTGAGGAACCTCAAAAGCCGCCATCATCACAGGCATCTTGCAGTTATCTATACTGTGTTGTCCTTGTTCCTAGGTTTTCCCAATCCTAGAGCTGACAGTGACACAGATCTTTAATTATACTGAAACATCTTTGAACTCCAAGCTTCTGTGTTTGCTTTCACATTTAGGCATTAGCTGGTTGTTAACGGTGCTCAATTTCTCATTCTCATTCTGCGTAGCATCAGTATAACTTAGTACAAAGCAGCCAAGTATGCTCTCTTTATATGCGTTGGTCCTTCATAACTTCTAAATACTCGAAGCACATCCCTGCATGATTTTATCTCTCACTGGGATATGTTTATCCAGATGACTTTGGATAAAAATAGTGAGTGATACGACCCTTTTTGTGTATTACACACTTTGAGAATGGGCAGTTCTCTGCCAGGTGGCGGGTGCCTGAGCCCATTGCGAATCCCCACTGCAACAGCTTATCCTGAAACCTTCTAGCACCACTCTTCTGAGTCTGCGTTTTCCAAGAAACAGACACCAAGCTGGGATTATAAGTTCAAAATATTTATCGAGGGAGGATTTGTAGATGATCTTTTGCCCTTCCAGCCCCATGTGGAATTTAAAGGCAGATATGTCAGGATCCCACGGTATAAATGTGTAATCAGTGGAGCTGGTGAAGATAGGAGTAGCAATAAACAGAGGCTTTCCCAAGAGAACCAGGCCACTCCCTCCCTTCACAAGCAGAAGCACCCATAGGAAAAGCAATCAGAGGTGGAGGATGGCTTTCAGACATGGCAGTTTTTGGAGAAGTTTATTCTTTTTTGTTTCAAATACTGGATATTGAACCCAGAGCTTTCTCACTAAGCTCTAGCCTCAGTTCCCCACTCACCACCATGCCTCTTATTTTGAGGAAGGGCCTTGCTAAGTCTCTAAATTGCCCACCCTGGGCTTAGACTTCTAATTCCCTGGCTTCCTCCCTCCAGAGTACTGATAGAGTGGGTGTGTTCCACCATGCCCAGAGTCAGCAGGGTACTAACCTGAATTGATAGAAACTTTCTTAATTGTATCAAAAGCCCTACCTGCATAGGATTTCTGTTGGGTTTTATTGAGGTAGGGTTTCACTATGAAGTTCATGCTGGCCTTGAACTCACTACATAGCCCAGGCTGGTTTCCAGCTCCCAGCAATCTTTCTGCCTCAGCCTTCCCAGAGCTGGAGTTACAGGTATATACCACAACACCACCACATCCAGCTAGACTTCCTTAATAGCCTGATTCAGTATGCTCTTTGCTTATAGGAAAACAAACATATATATCTTTTTTAATTCTTGAAGCAGATTACAAAAAAGTAAAAACCATAGAGTCATAATAGGAGTTTATTCAATTTTACATTACTTATAGTAAGAAAGGGAGACTTAGGTTAGTCCTTATAGTCATTATCCAATATCATAATTATGAATTCCACTCAAATAAATATATAATGCAATTAAATTATTGGAAATAAAATATCTTATTTAAAATAATCTAATGAAATAATAATGATCTAATTAAATGACTCAAATGATCACGGGTAAATTAATTAAACTAAATTCATCTTATAAGTTCTCACACCTGTAAAAAAGCAATTCTTCGTACAGTGTGAAAATCATAAAAACAACTCGAGAAATGAGATGGACATGTTTATGGTCCTCAATAGAAAATTTTATTATTGTAATTGCAGATATTTTTCTCACTTTCAACATTCTACATAGTTTATATTTCAAGGTGAATTTTTAATAACTTGTCAAAATTTGAAATTTATCTGAAAAATAAATGAACAAGTATGACATTAGCAATAAAACAGTGGGAGAGGCACTTTTGTTCTTACATATTATGGAAAAATGTGAAGGCACAGTAACTTAAAATTATGATTGCATTGTTAATACAGGCACTTAGACTAATGGATAAATACAGATTATAAATAGTGGTCCTAAGATTTATAATTTGTTTTGCTTTTGTTAATACAGATGACACTTAAAATCAGTAGGAAAAATATAAAATCAATAAATCATACTGTAACACAGAACTTCATGACTTTTAAAAGCCTTCATTATTTGAAATGACTACACTTAAGAGGTTTATTAATACCCTTACTCTTGGAGTTCACTGCTGAGAGCCCAGGGTATTCCTAGGAAAGGGGACTTTTAGATTTAAAGTTGGAAAAAGTATGGTCATTTTATAGAATGTGCATGTAGAGTTTTGAAGTCCCAGAGTAAAGAACTAGCAGGCTCATTTGGGGGATCTCAGTAGACAGCTACACAGCTCAGAGGGCGCTCTGGAATCACATGACTAAGAGGCAGTTCAATCGCATGGGCCTTGGGAGGCCCAAAGGACTCTTTCCGAGAGCTGCTGGCCTCCAGTGCTGGCTCCAGAGGGAGATACCTCACGTGCTTCCCTACCATAAGGCAGAAGGAGTTTTCCTGCTCTTGGGAAACTAGAGATGTTGATTTCTTTGTAGATATCAGATCGGTAAAACACAAAAACTTTTGTTTTCTAATTTTGAGGGATTTTGTTTCACTTTGCTTTTACATTACGTTTTTGAATTTTTTTTTAATTAGGATGTATTAGTATTTTAAATAAAAATAATAATAATATTCAAAACTGGATGTTATGATGTTAAAAAGAAACTAATGATGGCATATATTCTTATTTAATCAAAAGTAAATTTAACAAAATGATTGTTTTATCCAAGAGCATGATTCACTTGATAGCTGAAGAAAAATAAAATTCATTCTCCTTTTTCCCTCAGAGACTAAATTTCAGGTTTGGATCTGTAATAAGGAGCAAATAAAATAATACAGAAAAAGGATAACTTGTACATATGAGCAACAAAAATGCAATTAGACTATATCATTAAAAAAGAGTACTTGCACAGTTTTACTCCAAAAAATAGGAATATACCAGTGATTCAAAACTACCACTTATATGTAAACAATTTGACTATTCTGTACCAAGAACATTCACAAAAGTTGAAACTGAGTGGCTGGCCAGATAGCTCAGAGAATTAAAATGCCTGCTTAGGCAAAGCACAGTGCTGGGGATCTGATCCCAGCCTGTCATGCTGGCCCCACCCCTGGGGCAAACTGAGATGGTGATTGAGACTGGGTGTGGTAGTGCAAGCCTGTAATCCCAGCACTGGGGAGGCTGAAAACAGGAGGATCGCTAGGAGTCTGATCTGTGTAGTGAGACCCTGTAGACCCTGTACTAAATACATTAAAAATAAATAAATAAAAAATGAGAGTTAAAACTGAAATTCAGATGAAGAAATAAAAAGCAAGACAATTCTTTTCTTATATACACAATGTTAAACCTTTTTTTTTTTTTTCTCCTAATGCTGGTATCTAGGCAGGTTCATGAAGAATTATATTTTGAAGTGATGTTTCTAAAAATGTAATCTAGTGACGTTTTGATATTTCTAAGAAGTGGTTACAAACACACACACATACACAATTTACGAAAGTGCCTACACTGAAAAGAGCTTAATAAAAATGAACTGTGTTTTCAATGTTAATGACCAAGTATTTCTCCTTATCTTACTCACTGATAATGATAACATTAGTTGTTTCACTGGAAACTATGAAAGATAATGGTGAGGTAATTACTTGTTTTCTGCACGCCCATGTCATTGCAAATTAGTGAAGTTGGCCTCAAATTGTCAGCATTCAGTTCCATTGATCTTTTAGCCAGTTTTTAAAAGCAGAAGTTACAGAAATGTGCAGTTCGCATTGGTGGCTACAAATAGACTGCCTGCAGGTCTGTTTTTGTAAAGAAAAATTTCAATTAGTGCAAACCATGGGTATCCACTTTCAAAAAAAGGGAAAAGAATTTTCCTGTAAATCTTTGATCTTTTCTGCTGCATCATGTTTTTCTTTTTTTTTTTTTTATGAAAAAGAGTTACAGTGCTGTGCTTAGAAAGTTTCCACAAAATAATTTCATTTTCTATCCAGTAAGATTAAAGGCTTAGCACCTTTATTCCAGGAATGATGCAAGAATAAAATGTTAAATTTATGTCATGTTTCCTCTAAAATTCACTAGACTAAAATTAGCACAGAAGTAATTATAAAAACAAACTTTCCATATACACTTATATTTTATAGATTTATTCCTCTGTTTCTAAAAAAAAGCAAAGCAAAGTAGTTTATAGCATGTACAGTTTGTAGACTGGGGCTGCTTAGAGCCACATCTAGAAACAAATGTTAAGAGACAATCATGACAGGTCAGATAATTTCAAAATCTCAGATAAATTGTTACTCTGCCAAAGTATCAATAGAATGCAGGCCTAGATTGGTGGTTGGGACTAGGTAGGTTGCTTTGAGTACTCTGATTTGTAAGTTTCAAGAGCTTTGAAAGAAATAGGTACTCTTTGGGAGTCCATAAACTCTAGTACAACATTTGATTAGCTCTTTATTAAAATAACTAAATCAGGACTGGCCAGATAGCTCAGTGGACTAAGGCACCCCAGGGACCAGGGTTTGATCCCTGGGATGCCATGCCAAATCCGCCCCCAGGATGTGCTGAGATGGTGACTGAGACTGGGCATGGTGATGCATGCCCATAATCCCAGGACTTGGGAGGCTGAAAATAAGAGGATCACTATGAGACCAATCTGTGTAGTGAAACCCTGTAGATCCTGTACTAAATCAGTACATAAAAACAAACAAACAAATCATTAAAATAAAAATGTAGTGAGCATGTTTTCATCACATAGATTTAATAGGAAACAATATCCTCTGGTTTCTGAACAGCAGTTATGTCCCTCAGTCCCTTCTCTTCCTATAAAGTAGAGTACTTGCAACCCTCACAGTGCATCAAGGTTCTAAGGGATAAGAAGTGAAAGCCTCATAGCTTTTGATGAGTGAGCCCATATTATTTTCTTTCCACTAAAGAAAATATCTGACAAAATATCTGAATGCCAATATCTGCACTATAATAATGGTTTTTACAAATTTATGAGTGATATTTTAAAATAATCAGAAAACTTCACTTTCTCTGTTTATGTACCAGGATTGTCATCACAGTAATTTGTTTTTACTACTTATATTTTATAACTGAGCCAGGAAGAAGAAGAAGAATAGTTATACAACACTTAATTTTCAAATTAATCTCATTGCAAGTCTTATTTGATTTAAACAACCACTTACCTGTATAAATTCAATACTCCTGCTTTGTCTGTGTAGAAAATGGTCTGTTTATATGTTATAAACAATTATAGAAAACATTGGCAAAAAAATTTCTCTGGAAAGGTGATAAGTAGTGTATGCATATTTAGGGAAAAAATAAACATTTCTTAGTATTTTTCTATTTCTGTTTTCTGTCTATCCTTTTATTTCACCCGTTGAAACAAAAACCCCAAATTCCTAGAAAACACTTATTGTGTGGCACTAAGAAAAATTTGACAAAGAAAATTCTATTGAAATTAAAATTTAGTGACAGATTCTATCTTAATAGGAGATTTAGGTCTAGCCTAGAGTTGCTAATATGAATTCTTTGCAAGATGATCATAAACGTTAGGAGACATTTCTTCAAAACCTAGGTGCTCAAAAGTGTAAAAGCAATATCACTGTTAACATAGCAAAATAGATTTATATGTTAATTCACTTCTCTGCATGTCAGAAACAGGCATATTTTTTTCCTGTAGTTCTAATCTTCGTGTTGCAGTTTTTTTCTAGATTGATACTTTCCTCTTTCCTTTCCTTTCCTTTCCTTTCCTTTCCTTTCCTTTCCTTTCCTTTCCTTTCCTTTCCTTTCCTTTCCTTTCCTTTCCTTCTGTGTCTGTGTGTCTGACTATCTCTCTCTCTCTGTCTCTCTCTCTGTCTCTCTCTCTGTCTCTCTCTCTGTCTCTGTCTCTGTCTCTCTCTCTCTCTCTCTCTCTCTCTCTCTCTCTCTCTCTCTCGCTTTCTCTCTCTCTCTCTCTCCTCTATTTTTACCTTGTAATGCATCGCAGAGCTTTCCTAGTTTGCAGGAATCTACCACTGAGCTATTGGGCCAGGATAGATAGCATTCTTCATTATTCGTAGGGATAGCATTTAGAAAGCACCGTTTTTAGTTAATAATGTAGAATGCAGGAGGTAAACATAAAAATGGATTCTATTTTATTTTTAACACCTTACCCATTTTATCTTACCTCATTATTTCTCTAATGTTTTTATTTACCTTTTCAGGGTCTTTTGTTACAAAATCTAATGTTTCAGTGAAAAAAGTGTTCTTTAGTAATTGCTTGGACCCCTAAATGGTTATCTTCAATGTCTTCGCTGAATGCCTCCTTGACACATCAAATATTCCATCATAATTAAAAATGAATTAATTTAACTTAAAAGTATTTTAAATCTTGTATCTTTTTGTATTTAGTTTAATGTCTTTTAACCACCTGCTTTTGAGAATATGTGTTTGTCTGAAGTTTTTTGGCTATTTAACTTAGAAGGAGCTTTTGCTTGGTAATATTAATAAAAAATGATGCATTGGCCGCTTCATTTTCACTGGGATAAAATATCCAAAATTGGCAACTTAAAGGAGAAATGCCTTACTGTGGCTCCAGGGTTCACTGACTCCAAGCTGGAAATGGCACATTGGAGGGACAGAGCAGAGAGAAAAATGCTCCAGACAGGGCCACCAGGAAGCAGAGCCAGAGTGAAGAGCAGAGCCCAGGACAGCAAGGAACTCCACCAAGAGGTGTGCTCAGCAACCTGGCGCTTGCAGGGGGGCACAGCCTCACAGCATATCCAGCTTTGATTGGCTCCCTGGCTTCATGAGCTAATGAATATAGTCCCCCATGATTCCATTACCTTTCACAGACATGAGAATTAAAGGGTACGTTTTACATCTAAACCATAAGAAATGGTAAGACACCTTTCTTTTGTATGGAGAGATTGATTAAATGTCAAAACTGCCAGATTTTTTTTTAATAATAGAATCTTGTTTGATCATATTTCTTAAAATACATATTTTCTGATTGTACTATATAAGAATAAAAATACCAATTATGACGTTTTATGCAAGGATCTACTTCCTAGACCTTATATTTACTTTGCTTACATAAAACAGAACAAAGACGTAAAAAATGATTATGCTGGGCCTGCTAGATAGCTCAGCGGACTAAAGCACCTGCTTAGGCAGAATGCAGTGGCCGGGGTTCGACCCCTGGCATGCCATTGCGGCCCCACCAGTGGGGTGAGCTGAGACAGTGATTGAGACTGGGCATGGTGGCACGCACCTGTAATCCCAGCACTTGGGAGCCTGAAAACAGGAGGATCACTACGAGTCTGATCTTCGTAGTGAGACTTGTATACTCTGTAGATCTTGTACTAAAACATTCATTAAAAAATGGTTATGTTGCTGATAGCATATAAAAATATTTCTGTAACTTACTACAGAATTTTTCAAGAAGGCTGAGGAGATAACTGGCAGTCTAAGCACCTGCCTGGTAATTGCAAGGACCTGGGTTCAATCCCTGATACCACAGGCCATGCAGGCTCCGGAACCCCAGGCGTGGTATGCTGACCACTGAAACCAGATGTGTGGGTGCACACCTGTAATTCTAGCTCTGGGGAGACTGAGTCCGAGCTGTCAAATAAATAAGTAAACAAGTATGTTTTGTTTTTTATGAAATACTTGCATGTTGAAAGGAGATTTGACAGGGTTCCACATCTAAAGTTAGGGCCAGGAAGATACCTCAGTGACTTAAGTGCCTGCCTGGAAAGCACAAGGTCCTGGGTTTGATTCCCATTCCAAAAAGAAAAACAAAACAAATAAACAAGCAAACAAAAACATGGTGTATGAGAATCTTTTGAAAACTGGAAAACTGGCTCTACAAAATAGATTCTGTGAACAAATCACCAAATATAAATAAATAAACCACTAATCAGAAGTGAATGGCATTACATTGTCAACAAAGGGTAGTTTTGGAGGTACTAACAACTAGGAGTAGATTTAAATCCTTTTAAGTCTAATTGATAAAAACATGTGCTACTAAGTAAGTTCACTGTAGTCCTATCTCAAGCTCTGTGTTTCTGCATTCTTATCTCTGAACATTCCTTCCTTTTCCTTCCTTTTCTAGGTACACAAATGACTCACAGGTGAACTAACTACCAGCCATTTGGTGATGGATGTGGCCTCAAGTCAGTAGAAATGTTTATTGGTTTATACCATGAAATGGACTTTTTTTCCTTAAAATCATGAAATGAACTTTGCCTTCTTTAGTTACTAGGAAAAGAATAAAAAGGAGGAGAAGAGAGAGAGAGGAAAAGGGAAA
This sequence comes from Octodon degus, assembly GCF_000260255.1. Lineage (NCBI taxonomy): Eukaryota > Metazoa > Chordata > Mammalia > Rodentia > Octodontidae > Octodon > Octodon degus. The sequence goes on from NW_004524658.1 coordinate 4,077,246, forward strand.
GAGAAGGAAAAGGAGAGAGAGAGGGAGAACATAAAGAGGAGGAAAAGGAGGAGGAGAAGGAATGGGAGGGAGAAGTGGGGGGCGGAGAAAAAGAAGGCAAAAGGAAAATTCAGTTGGCACAAAGTGGTGTCATTTAAAAAACACAAATTATTCTGAAATAATTTTGTCTTTTCTGCGTTTACATCTTGGTAAGAGGGAAGAATTTACAAGGCCTTTTTCAAGCTAGTATTATTTTCTGTACTCCATGTAAAACCATATTTCCAACAGTAGGTAGTATGCTTCTTATGAGGTTGTGTGAGTTCAGGAGGAATAAACTCCACTGTAATTACATTGTTAGGAGAAGAATTACTGGGGACTAAATTCAGGGCACTGTACATGCTACCACTGAATTGCAGTGTTAGATCTTTTGAAATTTTACTTTATTCTAAAACAGTGTCTTCCTAAGTGGCTCAGTCTGGCCTAGAACCTGTGATCTTATTGCCTGCGCCTCCAGAGTATGGCTATGTGGCAAAGACTAATTTCATTTATTGTGCATCTAAAGATATATATTTTAACCACATAAATGCATATTTGGAAGCTATTTTGATCTGTTGATGAGAATATTCTTCATTGTATTTGCTCTGGACACATAAAATATTGTGTAGCCAAAAATGACATCATATTTACTTTCTAGAAATTAAAATAAACTAACCAAGATAACCATTATAACATCCTTTATTTATTTTTTTCTCTAGTACTTTGTAAGTTTTAATCAGAAATAGTGATTGCAAGCCTAAGTACACTTAGGCCTGAAACATTTTCTTTTAGAAGGGAAAAATATCCTTAGATTCAAAATTATTCTAATTTGTACTCATATTTGATATACCATGTCCAGGCTATTTAGTCATTTATGCAAATTTTCAAATACTTAAATAATAATTAGAATAAAGAAGCACATATTAAGGTATTTTACTATGTTAATCACACATTTTTCCGCAGCTATCTCTTCATATGCCGTGCTCATGTTTTAAATAAATTTCCAATAAGAAAACATAATTCTATTTCTCAGCTATAATGTGTTTATTTAGGAAATACCTGTTAGAAACTTACAGTGCATTTAGGTACTTTTAGGTATTTCAGCCTACAGAAGTCTTAAAGGAAACTAGAAATATAACCTTGAGAACTGAACTACCTCTTTTTATGAATATGAACTATGAGAAATATTGAATCATATTTCCAGCTATCTGAAAAATGAAAATTTAAATCTAGCATGGTGATTTGAAAGTTCACACTCTCAGTGAACTTTATAAATCTCAGATAAGTTTATAAATCACAGTCTAGGAATAGATGCAATATTAATAAAGAACTATCCGTCTTATGGTAGCATGTAGTACTATAGTGGTTACTGGACGGTACTGGACCTTCGCCACATGTTACACTAGTTCATTCTCTCCCTTTCTTTAATCCCTTCCTGAAACAAATAATGGTTAATTTATTTAATATTTATGGTGTTTTAAATTTATTTTCTGGTTGGCATTGGTTAGTTTGGATTTTTTGTTGTTGTTGTTGTTAATTTGGACTTAAAAGTTAATTGGCAATGAATGAGCTAACACTACAGAATAATATCTACATAGAATAACATATAAAATGCATTTATGCTGTGCACAATTATGTAAAAAGATCTAGTTATGTGAGTTTGCTTTTGATAATAATTTTTAAACCTTTCTATAAAGGAAATAGCTAAGCTGAAATACAAATAGTAGCTCAATTTGTTATCTCTGTTTAAACAAAATTCTGAAGTTGTATGGTCTGCTAATTTCACCACCCTGTGAAATTCCTGACCTTGGTGATGCCTGTCTTGATGATCCTTTTCTTCAATCAAGATTGTCAATGACAATTGTCAAGATTATGCATCGTTCTTGAATTGTTATTGCTTACAATTATGCACGTATTTAGCTTCTGAAGTTCTTCTCCTGAGTTGTCCACAATGTAAAAATATTAATACTTGGGGCTGAGGAGACATCTTGTTGGCCTAAGTGCCTGTCTGGCAAGCCTAGGGACCTCCGTTCTATCCCCAGTGCCACATGCCATGGCAGCCCTGCCCTGGCCATACAGAGCATGCCACCAAAACTCGGTGTGGCGACACACACCTGCAATCCCGGCACAGGGGAGGCTGAGACAGGAGGATCACTATAAGACCAAGCTTCCTAGCAAGACCCTGTAACAAATAAATAAATAAGTAAAAGATTTTTTAAAAAAATAGTAATGCTGGCTTTTTGCCATCCATCATTCAAGTGCCTTAATATGCCCTGTTTCTCCATCCACTGGTACATTTTCACTTGCCCCTGTGGCAATTGTGGAGGAACTTCTGTGAGCTGATTTAGAAAGTGATGTGGATCAATCACTCTATTTCTCCCTATCCACAAAGGGCTGCTGTGCTATACTGAGTGACAGGTAACCCAACATTTCCTTTGTGAGATTCTACTCCCTAAAATCACACTGGTATAGAATTCTATTCATCAAAGTTAATCTGTTTTAAGGACTATCATTTAGATTCTACTTGCTTAAATTTCTATAGCATCCCAGAAAATTTCTAAAGATCATTTGGAATTTTTAACCAAAGCTCTAGCATAATTCTATGGCAAGTGCCCAAATGTGATTAGCTCTGATTGGTAGATCAAAGCCCTCCCAGACATTTCTATTATTGCAAAGTGGTCAGACACTCAAATTTCATGCTTACACAAGTAACTTGTCTTTTCGTTTTAAAATTTATGGACATTTGAGTGGAACTATTTTGTGTAGTGTGAAAGAAGAAGTAAAATCGAGGAGAAAGGAGCACCTCAGGTGAAGGGTCCTTCCCTGCCCAGGCCTCCTGCAGCTGTGATGGCAGGCAAGCACCTCGGCTCAGGGTTACAAAGGGATGGCTGGAGGTCAGTTTCATTGGCCTTGTTTCTAATTTCTACTGCAACCCTGACAGTCCTACCAGAGCATGCTTGATTTAGATATGTGACTGGGAGCCAACTGGCCCACAATAATAACCACACACAAAAAAGGTGATATTGCAATTTAAAAGGAGACACAGATATGATTTAGGAGCACAGAAAGAAAATTGTTTACTCTTAATCCATAGACATTCTAAATCTTGAGGCATTGCTAAATCATTAGTACCTAGAGTCAGATGGAGCAAAATTTTAACTGTGATTCATAAATTAATGCTGAATTGAGATGGAACCAGCAGCGTGAGCTCTATTAAGTGATAAGGACATAAAAATATGAGCAAACTTGTTAATCTTGCAAGTGTAAACTAATCCAAATCTTTTCTTCTTTAGAGCGTCTTGCTGTGCTGTCCCTGCTGATCACAAGCTCCACGACTCTAAGGGTCCTGCCAGCTGGCTTGGAACGTAGGCATGCACCATCACACCTGACTCCCTTAAACATTCTCTTACATGAGAGAAGGCCAGATTTCTGCTCTTCCATAGTTCTGCCTTACATGCCTTTTCTTTCTTTATTTCTCCTTTTTAAATTAATCTATGTAGGTGATACATAATAAGTGCATTCATTATGGGAAGCTGGTACACATACATATCTAATCTTGACTCTTTACTCCTGTTAAGAATTTTAAATTCACCTTATAATACAAAGTTTAAAAACTGGAAAGAAAGCCTCATAACTATTTCTCTTCAATAGGCAAATAATACATATTGACTACTTAATAGGAAAGAGATGTTTTCACCAAAGAGAAATTGATTCTTCATTCACAGAAGTTACAATCAAGGTGTAGGGTGCCCAGCATAACTTCCTGCAGTGATGACAATGGTTTTATTGTCATTTTTTCCAATATAGTAACAAGTAGCTGCATATGGCATTAAGCATTTGAAGTGTGACTAGTTTAACTATAAAAAGTTAATTTTTAAAATTGTTAATGAAATTTATATAGACCTATGTACTTAATAGCTACTATATTGGCCAGTATAAACCAAACAAACCTTAATGTAATAATTAAGAAAATGTATAATTGCTAGTTGTGAGAACTGTTCTGAAGGTAATGGGAATAATAAATTTAAGGGATTCTAATATCTTGAGAAGCAACACTGGAGATTTCTTTCTCTTTTCTTCCTCTTTTTTGTAATGTACTTTGTACAGGATCTCACTATGTAGCTCAGACTCCAAGTGATCCTGCTGTTTTTTGTCTCCTGAGTGTTGGGATTGCAGGTGTGCACCACCAAGCCCTGATTCATTGCCTGCTCAGCATGCCCGGGGACAGGTCTGACCTTGTATTGTGTGTGGGACCGGGGATGGAGCCCTTGACCTCGTGCTTACCTAAGCAGGCACTTAGTCTGCTGAACTCTTGCCAGCACTGTAGCATTGTTTGAAGGTATCATAATTAAGCAGCATCCGAAGAGCAAGAAGGAATTGCCAACTAACAAAATTGAGTATAATCAATGAAGGAGCATATGCAGATCAGTGACAAGGGAAAAAATGTGCTCCACATAGTAAAAAAGGGAACACTGAGTAAATTTCATCTTACTGAACTTTCTACTCCTGAATCTCTTTAACATCTGAATCTGGATGGGCGAGTAATAAGTTAGAGAAGTCAGAAGTGTTCAGTTGATGAAAAAAAACTTCCCAGAATACAATTTATAAACAGGGAAAACTTAAAAATTTCAAAATGAAAAGGTGGTCATATTTGTGCTTATTCAAAATCATTCTACCTCAAGACAAAAGAGAGGACAGAATGAATAAAAGTGGATGGGTGACAAAAACTAGCTAGAAGTAGTCCTGGCAAGACAGGATAGTAGCTGGACTGAGGAAATGACAATGGGAAAGAATAGATGTTTTCTGAGGTTTTAAAGAATAAACATGTTAGAATCTAATAAAAAAAACATGGGTCTGGATTGAGAGAAAGCAAAATGTCACACATAAATCCTAGATATCCGATTCAACTCACAGGATCAAAGGAATGGGTGGATCATTCACCAAGGAATAAAAGTAGAAGTGATTCTACTTTGAGTGGAAAATTGATAACTACAATTATTGACTCTACCAGTTAGTGTTTAATCTGTGTGACATTTATGAGTAATTTGGTCAAGTGGATGTGTTGTCATTGAGATCAGCAGAGACTTCTGATTAATAAATACAAATGTATAAGTTATGAGTATTTCAAATTTTTAAAAAGGCTAGTGGTCAAGAATATAGTTTCATGTAATGAGAGGACAGAGTGTAAGAAAGAAAGAGGGCAGGACCCTGCCCCACCCTCTCACCCTCACCAGAGCTTGTCTAGCTGCAAACACCTCTTCCATCACCCAAGGAGATCAGGCACACAGAGGACAGTTTTGAGGACCTGGTGGCCCTCCATGCTCTCTCACCCACTATCACCAGAGCTCAGCTGAGCTATGACCACCTTTCACACCATCATGCCATTGCAGCTCTGCTGAGCTACTACTGCACATCCCATGAGCATGAGGAGGCTTGTTGAGCCCTACCTTGTGCCTACACACCATTAAAGAAACCTGCAGAGCTTTAGCCCGCCCTCATCATCATTAAATACTTCTCGAGCTGCAGCTTGCCCTACCCCCACCAAGGTGGAAATCACACTGAACTGCACACAGAGGAAGCTTTGGTGAGCCTACCTCACGCTTCCACTTTCCTGGGAACCTTGTTCATTTGCACCCTGTCCCCTACCATCATTGCAGAGTCAGGGTGAACATTGGGAGCTTTCAAAAATGTAAAAAGAAAGGAGCAAATGGTAATCTGAGAATTCTAACCTACCCAAAATAAGACCAGGAGATAAAATCATAGAAGAACTTGGAAGTTACACACATACCTGAAATTTTGGAAATGACAGAAACTGGAGAGAGAGAGAGAGAGAGAGAGAGAGAGAGAGAGAGAGAGAGAGAGAGAGAGAGAACAGAAAAAAACCCTCCATGAGGTTATGGGGGAAATTAGATTAAAAAATGACCTCTCAGGTAAAAAAGAAATGATGACAATCATGGAAGAATATCTCAGTGCATCTAAAGAAGACATAGATTAAAAAAAAAAAACCAGAAGGGAATAGGAAAATGATATAAACATTGAATGAACAGTACTAGAAAGAAATAAAATGCATGAAACCAATTCAAACAGACATACAGGACATCAACAATTCCATTGAAAGCTGGCAAAGCTGCTTGAACAGAACTGAAGACAGAATTTCAGATCTTGAATATAGCATTACAGCTAATGCATACAAAAGGAAAAGAGTTTTTTAAAAAAAATAACAAGGAACAAGGAAATAATAGTGCAAGAGCTGCAAGATGACACAGAGAAAAATAATATGACTGGTAGGTATTAATTAAAGAGCTGGAGTCAACACAAATGACATAAAAAGACTATTTGCAGAAGTGCTAGCTGAAAATTTCCTAAGTATAAGAATCTAACATACAGTTAAATGAGACATGCAGAACTGCAACTAGCCATAATCAAAACAAACTGACACCCAGGCACATAGCAATCAAAATTCCAGAAATTCTACAAAAAGACATAATATTAAAAGCTATTAAAACATCAAATGCCTTAGACAGAAAAGGAACAGGCATTTTCCAACAATCATTGTTATGCTAAACTTTAAATCCATATAGATTGTGAAAAAAATAGAAAATAAAAATAACCAATTTCATATTTTTACACAGAAATTTTGAAATCATATCATATACAACATTGTAGCAAGAGAGTCCTATGACATTTTTTTCCTTTCCTCTTTTTTTTCTTTTATTACTGTCTTAGTTACTCTTCTCTCATTGCTGGGGCAAATACCTGACACTCAAAATGAAGGAAAGAAAGGTTTATTTAGCTCACAGTTACTGGAGGTTTCAGTTCATACTCAGCTGGCTCCAAGGCAGACTGGCACATGGCAGAGGGCAACCTTTCATGGTGACAGCAAAGAGCAAGAGTGCAGAGGAGAGGTAGAAGTAGCTCAAGCAGCTAGCTTCTCTTTCCACCTTACATTGTAATGCAAATTACCTGCCCCAGGACAGGTGCAGCATCCACACCCACAGTAATCAATCACAAACTCCAGAAGCTGCCCCAAGACTGCATGAGGCTTTGGAGGGAAAACTACACAAACCATAACAATTACTTTTTTTAAAAAGCAAATATTTACTTTAGAGAGAGGATAGCAGTAATTGATATGACATTAGAAGCAGTACACATAAAGAAGACCAGAATGTCAGGCATTTCAAGCATGGCTCTGGATTACATATTGCTATCCTCCTTACAGTTGCTTAGTTCACAGATATCAGCATATATAGTAAGTCAGGGTGAGAATCCTACCAATTAACTGCTGGTTTCAAAAACCTGATGGAGATTTTCAGGATCGTGGCCTTAACCAACTTGTGTATATAAATGTATGGTTTTATCCCTGCCAAGTTTCCTAGCTTTTCTCCCTGCCCTCTCTTCACTGTTTAGTCTTTAAATTCTCACTTTCCATTTCATTGTGCCGTATCTTTCAATTTTTATTTCTTCATTTGAGTTCTTACACTAGGGAGACTATATGATATTTACACATGTAGGTCTGGTTTATTTCACTTATGAGTGTATTGTCAAGTGGCATACACTTATATATGAAGACTTCAAGTTTATCATTCTTTATATGAGTAACACTTCATTGTATAAAAACACCACATCTTTTTCAGATGAAAAAGATTCCTCATGTGATGGACATTTTGGTTATTTCCAAGACTTGGCTATCACCAGTTGTGCTGCTCTAACCATAGGTGCACATATATTACTATCATACTATGTTTTCAGTTCTTTTGGGAAAATTCCCAGTAGGGGAACAGCTGAATAGCATAAAATTTCAGTCCTAGTTTTTTAAGGAGTCTGCACACTAATTTCCATAAAGGTTGCACCAGTCTACATTCCCACCAGCGGTGGAGAAGGGTTCATTTTTCCCGAAAGCCTCTCTAACATTAATTGTTGGTTGATTTCTTTATGATAGCCATTCTTTTTAGTTTCATGAGAAGAAAGATTTGTACTAATAGTGTTTAGACAATATATCATGTCTGCGACTTGTACTATGAAGAACTACTATGAAGATAACAATATGCAGTGTATTAATTATTGCAACTGTTCTACTATCCTGTTGTTAAGCTATCTCATTACTATTTCTTTCTCAATAAAACTAATAAAAATATAAATGAATAAAACTGTTAAACCATAAAAAATTTATTAGAGAAAATGAAGCAAACCACCTATAATGGAAAGCCCGGAAGAATAATGGTGGATTTCTCAACATAGAATACTAGAAGCTTGGAGGGTAATACTTCCAATCTTGAAAGAAAACAACTTCTGACCCAGATTGATATATCCTAAAAAATTATGCACCAAATTTAATGGAGAGAAAAAATATTTTCATGACAAAGAACAGCTGAAGAAATTTATGACAACCAAAACAGCCCTCCAATGGTACTGATAGATATTTTAGAAAGAGACAAAAATAACCACAACGTCAAGAACAACTACAGAAAAGAACTACCAAAAAGAGCAAGCAATTAAACAGAGGGGCAAAATATGGATTCCACAACAGGAAAATAACATGACATGATAAGCCAATACATATACATTATAACCATCATTGTAAATGGCCTAAATTCACTAATAAAAGAAGCAGAATAACAGAGTATACTGAGAAATAAAATCCAACAATATGCTGTGTACAAGAAACACACTTCATTAAAAAAGAAACTAATAGACTAAAAGTTGAAGGATGAAAAAGCAATCCTGCATGTGACAGGAACTGTGAAAAAAGCAGAGGTACCTATTCTTATTGCTGAACATGTCAACTTCAAACCAGCAGTGAATCAAAGAGATAAAAAGGTCACTACATACCTGTTAGGGGAAAACTGCAAGAGAAAGAGAAAATAATTATAAATATATATGCTCCCAATATAGAGGCAAACATTTGATATGAAAACATCAAATGAGCAAAAACACAATTATACTGGGGCACTTTAACATCCCATTGATACAAACACATAGGTCAACTAAGCAAAAAAATCACCAAGGAAATAGCAGGACTAAACAAAACTTGTGAAGAAATGGGCCTAGTAGATAGAACATTGTAGACTACTCCATCCAACAGTATCAGAATATACATTCTTCAATAACATAATTGTACTGGGGATTTTAACACCTCATTGGCACAAAGACAGAGATTAACCATGAAAAGACAATGAGCAAGGAACTAAGAGAACTAAACTGAACTTGTGGGGCCAGGGAGATGGCTCAGTGGAATAGGCACTTTCCTGGTAAACTCAAGGGCCTGAGTTCAATCCCTGGTTCTGCCAAATAAATAAATAAATAAATAAACAAACAAATAAATAAACTGAACTTGTGAAGAAATGGACTTAGTAGACTCTTCTGAGTGGTCCACCCAACAGTGTCAGAATGCACATTTTTCTCAGCTCCACATGGAACATTTTCCATAATAGACCAATTACTAGCACACAGAGCATGCTTAAGTAAAATGAAAGGAATTGATTGACATTAAGAGAAAGTAGCTGTATATCTATACTAATTATTTTGTATCTACAGATACAAAATGGTCCTTCATTTGTATCCTCTTTTTTTTGGTTTAGTTTTGTCACAGATGGGTATTCTCTTGCCTTTTAAATATTGTAGGTGTGTGAATTAAGCAAAATAATCCAGTGTAGTTCAGTAGTTCATAATACTAGTGGGTTATCCATAGGATTGGCAATGTCAGAAGTTTTTGACTTGAGCCTTTTACAGCTTTGCATATTACATGGCTTTAGTTTTTATACCTAGTTTTTATAATTTTCTGCTAGACAGTTAAGACTAGACCTATATAACAAAAATGTAACTTTTGTATCTGATAAGGTCAGTCAAGTGCCCTCATGATTTAACCTGAAACCCTATACCTCAGTTTGTAGATCCTTTGTCAGTGTCAGCCATGTGGATGAGTCATGGTTATTGCTTGACCAATTTGCTCTCTGTGAAAGCCTGAGAGAATGTTTTCTATCCATGTGACTCTCCTTAGGCACACTGTACATCATTGATCACTTTCCTCTGTGGCCCTACAATCTCCTTGATCAGTAAATTTGGGACATCACTGAGTTACAGGATGTTACAATACAGGTTCTCTTATGTCCTGAGTCCTCAATGACCTTGAAAGGCTAGGGCCAAAATGTTGGCTGCCCTTGCAGTCCTTCTTTTTCTCTAAATTTTACTCTGCAAACTTAAGTTGTTAACCCTCCAGAAGAGAAGCTTAATGATATTATTACCCTATAACATAGAGAGTTGAGCGTAAATTCACTATCTATCTGAATATCAAACATCTTAGACATAACATGAAATAGGTATTTGCCAGCAAGTATTGATAGGACAAACTTTAAATCTTTATGGAATATGAAAAAAAAGAAAAAATATTTAAAAAATAGTAACAAACAACTACATATTTTTACACATAAATTTAGAAATCTAACCATATGCAGCATTGTATCAGAACAGTCCTATGACTCTTTTTCTTGTCTCTTGTTTTCATTTATTACCTTGTTTTTTTAAACAAATATTTACTTGAGAGACAGTATGGCAGTAATTGGTATGACATGACAAGCAGTGCGTATTTAGAAGAACAGAATGACAAGCATTCACAGCATGACCCTAGTATTACAAAATGCCATTTTCAGTGCAGTTGCTTAGTTCACAAGTATCAGCATATATAATTAGTCAGGGTGAGAATCCTACCAATTAACTGTTAGTTTCAAAAACATGCTGAAGATTCCCAGGATCATTGCCTTAACCATCTTTACATATAAATGTGCGGCTTTACCCCTGTTATGTCTCCCAGCTTTTCTCCTTGCTCTCTCTTCATTGTTTAATCTTTAAATTCTCACTTTCATTTTAATTGTGTTATACCTTTCTGTTTTTATTTCTTCTTTTGAGTTCTTGTACTAGGGAGACTATACAATATTTACATACATGTGCCTCGTTTATTTCACTTATGAGTATATCTTCATGTGGCAGCCATTTAAATATAAAGTCTTTGAATTTATTATTCTTTATAGCTGAGTAATACTCCATTGCATAAAAATACCACATTTTTTATTCATTCCTCAGGTGATGGACATCATGGTTGTTTCCAAGATTTTTTTCCATAATTTTATTGAGAAACAAATAACAATGAGACAGTTTCAAATCAAATTGGTAGGACAGTTTCAATAATTAACACATTGTATAATCTTTTCCTAGTGGTTATTTGCTGTACAAGATGCAGACATGATATCCTATTTACAAACACTATTAGAACAAATCCTTCTATTCATTAAGAGAATGTAACTATATATCTATCCTAGTCATTTTGAATACACAGATACAAAATGGACATTCACCTGTATCCCCTTTTTTTCTTTAATTCCGTGTTTTGAATATTATAGGTGTGTGAAATCAGTGAAATATTCTAAAAGATCTAGTAGTCCATAATAGCATTGAGTCGTCCACTTGAATGGCAATATCAAAAAATGTGGACCTGAGTCCCCTACAGCTCAACATAAAACCATGGCTTTACTTCTTATACTTCATTATTATACTTTTCTGCTGGATGGTTAAGACCAAGATAAAGCAACACCTATGCAACAAGAGTTGTAGCTTTTGGATCTGAAAAGGTCAGTGAAATCCCCTCAGAATTTATCCTGAGATCCTGTACCTCAGATTGTAGATCCTTTGTGAGTGTCAGCCATGTGGATGAGTTACGGCCATTGCTTGGCCAATGTGCTCTCTGAGAAAGCCTGAGAGAATGTTTTCTCTCCATGTGACTCTCCTTAGGCACACTCTACATCATCAATCACTTTCCTCTTTGGCCCCATAATCTCCTTGATAGAAAATTTGGGTCACTACCGAGTTACGTGTTGTTACAGTACAAGTTCTCATATGTCCTGAGTCTTAATTAGCCTTGGAAAGTTAGAGTCAAAATGTTGGCTTTCCCTACAGCCCTTTTTCTCTAATATTTGTCTGCAAACTTAGGTTGATAACCATCCAGAAAAAAAGCTTATTGTTATTACCATGCAACCTAGGCTGTTAAGCTTAACCTCACTATCTGTCCGAATATCAAACATCTTAGACATAACATGGAACAGGTATTTTTCATCAAGTATTGATATGTTGAACTTCAAGTCCTTACACAACATAATGCAAAAACATTTAAAAATTAGAATATGTTTTAAAAATAGGCATAAAGAATTATATAGTTCTTATGTTTACACATAAGTCCAGAAATCTAACCATATACAACCTTGAAGCAGGACAGTTCCGCAACATTCCTTTTTCTGTCTCCTGCCTTCATTCACCACTCCCTTCTTTTTGAACAATCATTACCCAAGAGACAGCACGGCAGCAACTGGCATGTCATAACAAGCAGCACGTATTCAGAAGACAAGAATGACAGGTATTCCAAGCATGAACCTACTATTACAAATTGTTATCTTCAGTGCAGTTGCTTAGTTCACAGGTGTCAGTATATATAGTTAGGGGAGAATCCTTCCAATTAACTGCTAGATTTGAAAACCTAATGAAGATTCTCAGGAACATTGCCTTACCCATCTTGTGCATATAACTGTATGGCTTTATATGGCTTTGCTTCTGTCATGTTACCTAGCTTTTCTCCTTGCTCTGTCTTCATTGTCTAGTCCTCAAGTTCTTGCTTTTCTTTTAATTGTATTATACCTTTCTATTTGTATTTCTTTTTTTGAGATGTTATACTAGGAAAACTATATTATATTTACACATGTGTGTCTGATTTATTTCACTTATGAGTATATCTTCAAGTGGCATCCACTTCAATATAAAGGCTTTGAGTTTATCATTCTTCATAGCTGAATAATACTCCGTTGTAAAAAATTCCATGTCTTTTTCAGCCATTCTTCGGCTGATGAGCATCTTGTTTGTTTCCAAGATTTGGCTATCACAAATTGTGCTGCTATAAACATAGCCACACATATATCACTATAATATGATGTTTTCAAATCCTCCAGGAAAATTCACAGTAGAGCAATAGCTGATTTAAAGGGGATTTCCAGTCCCAGTTTTCTAAGGAGTTGCCACACTGATTTCCATAATGGTTGCACCAGTCTACATTCACACCAGCAGTGGAGAAGGGTTCCTTTTTCCCCACAGCCTCTCCAACATTTGTTGTTGGTTGATTTCTTTATGATAGCCATTCTTTCTGGGGTGAGATGATATCTCAATGTGGTTTTAATTTGCATTTCATGGATGGCTAGTGATGTGGAGCATTTTTTCATACATTTATCTGCTTCTTTAATTTCATCCTCTGAGAAGTGTGTTCATCTCAGATGCCCTGTTTCCAAGATTCAGCTATCACAAATTGTGCTGCTATAAACATAGGTACACATATTTCACTATGATTTGACTTTTTCATTTCCTCCTGGAAATCCCCAGTAGGAAGATAGCAGGTTTGAATTTTTTTAAGGAGTCTTAGTTTTTTAAGGACTCTTCACAATGATTTCCATAATGATTGCATCAGCCTACATTCCCACCAGCAGTGGAGAAGGGTTCCCTTTTCCCAACAGCCTCTCCAACATTTGCTGTCGGTTGATTTCTTTATGATATCCATACTTTGTGACATGAGATGATATCTCAGGATTGTTTTAATTTATATTTCACAGATTGTAGCCCTGACCTTCACCATAGCCCTGAAGTCTTGCTGTAATGGCCACCAATCTTATAAAGGCAAACTTGGCTTCAAGTGCCCAGAGAAAAAGATGAGTCCTAAGGCAGAGCTGACTGAAGAGCAGAAACAGGAATTCCAGGAAGCTTTGGATCTCTTTGATGCACACAGTTTTGGGGCAAAGAAAGAAGAGCCCAAGAAAGAAGAAATCAAGACAATGATAAGGGAAACTGATAACGAGGGGACAGGCCAAGCAAATGTCAGTGACTTTTGGACTGTGCTGACTCAGAAAATGCCCGAGAAAAACATCAAGGAAGAGATCCTAAAATCTATCGAGCTCTTTGGTGATGATTAACCTGGGAAAATATCATTTAAAAATCTGAAACGCATGGCCCAGGAGCTGGGCGAGAAACTGACTGAGGAGGTACTGCAGGGGATGATTGATGAAGGTGACTGAGTTGGAGATGGCGAGGTCCATGAGCTAGAGTTCCCGTACATCATGCAAAAACCAGCCTGTCTTGAGTCCCATGTTGCGTCTCCTGCTGCAAGCATGTGTGACTGGATTAGTGCCTGCTGTCCTGTGAAATCTGGCTCCCTGTTTCCCTGTGGAACTTCAGCCATGGCCTTCAATCTATTTGAGACTTTTGGAAGTGATCTTTGATATTAAAGTTTTTTTCTAAAATGATCTGACCATTGTTTTAATTCTTGAAAGCAGAAGGAGAGCACATCAGAGTAGTGGGTAGAGTATCAGGGTCACCCAACTTCCATTTCTCCTGGCCTCACTGAGACTTTTGACCTAAGCACACATATGGTGGGGTCAGCACCAGCTGCTGTCCCTTGTCAGTTTTTCCCCTACTTGCCTGCTGCCCCAGGGCCATATTCTCTTTTGAAAGACCCAGTGTACCCTCGAGCTGGCATGTGGATGTGTGTTAATGCTGTTTGTTTTGTCTTAAAAATAACTTTTCTCTTCTCTTTCACAACAAAATTAACCTCTATTTATATTCCTCTTTTTGTTTTGCTTTGTCAGAAATGAGTGTTCCACTGTGGTTAGAGAAGATGTATTTGGAGAAGACTTTAAAGGACCTTTGCATACTTGATTCCAGACCAAAGAATTGTAGGTACTTGAATTCAACAAAATAACACAATATAGCCCAATAGTCCATAATAGTAGTTAAGTTATTGGCACAACTGGAAATTGTCTGAAATTGTTGACTTGAGCCTTTTATAGCTCAAGGTATTAATATAGCTTTACTTTTTAAACCTCATGGTTATACTTTTCTGCTGGATGGTTAAGGCCAAGTTAAAATAAGACCTATATATCTCAAAATGTAACTTTTGCTATCTGATAAGGTCAGTCAAATCCCCTCAAGATTTACCCTGGAGCCATGTACAATATCTTGTGGATCTTTAGTCAGTTTCAGTCAACTGAGTGAGTCACGTCCATTTGCTTGACCACTTTGCTCTCATGAAAGCCTGAGAGAATTTTGTCTCTCTAGGTGACTCTCCTTAGGAACACTCTACATCATTAATCACTTTTATCTCCTACTACGAAGACAACAATATGCAATATATTAATTATTGTAACTGTCCTACTAATATGTTTTGAAACCATTTCATTGCTATTTTATCTTTTTTCTCACTAACATGAATAAAAAGTTAAAAAAAAACTTCTCAGAAAATAAAAGCAACAACAAACTTTTGAACCCTTACCCCAGCTCTTTTACAATTATAAAATGAATCTAAGCAGGAAAAATGACAGTAGCTGGGCATGGTATAACTATTCTTTTCTTTTTCTTCTTCTTTTTTTTTTTTTTTTTTTTTTTGGCTGCACCAGGGATGAAACTCGGGACCTTGTGTTTACCAGGCAGGCGCTTATGATACTGAGCTATCTCCCAGGCCCTACATATTTTTTTTTCTTTTTTTTTTAAATTTTTTTTTATTTTTACATTTATTGTGTGTGTGTGTGTGTGTGTGTGTGGCCAGCTCAAGCCCACCAGGGGGCGCGGCTGGCTGGCATGTGGTGCTGGGAGATTGAACCACAGTCCCTGTGCTTTGCCAAGCTTGTTCCAAGTAGGTGCTTTAGACCACTGTGCCATCTCTCCAGCCCTTCTTTTTTCTTTAACTATTCTTTACAAACAACAGAATAGTTTTCTTCTGTTACTGGGGATCGAAGTCAGGACCTTGTGCTTGCCAAGCAGGCTCTCATGCCACTGAGGTATCCATCTGGCCCCAATAAAATCTTATGACAATGAAAGGAGAAGCTAGAACAAATTACACTTTCACAAGAAACTTTCACTAGGATTAAATAAATGTTGTCTTTGGCATTCTAAAAATATACTCAGATTTTCATAGCTCACAGGTAAGTGTTTCCCTAATGCTTTTGAGCACTGCCTTCATTTTTGCTGTTTTATCCCTACCATTCTTTACTTCTGGTTTTCCCAGGATGACACCTTGAAGGACTTTATGGATTCACATTTCTGGATTAAACAGCATTTGTTCCTATAACTAAAGACAAAATAAGAATTGAACAAAAGGAAATGAATAGATTGCCTTTTTTCTCCAGCAATAATGATTACACCTTAAATTTGAAAAGTATTAAATAATTTACCCTTTGGTTTTGATGGCTTTTATTGGATACTTTTTACTATAGTACCTGGAGGGCAGGGGAGATAGCTCTGTGGCATAAGCACCTACCTGGCAAGCTCAAAGTCCCAAGTTCAATACCCGGCATTGCATGCCCTGCCAGCCCTGGATGTGCGGTGCTGGCACTGGAATGAGGTATAGTGGTGCATGCCTGTAATCCCAGTGTTAGGAATGTTGAGACAGGAGGATTACTATGAGTCTGAACTATGTAGTGAGACCCTGCATCATATATATATATATATATATA
>NW_004524658.1:4093889-4097169 GCF_000260255.1 Octodon degus
CAAGTAAATAAATTGAAGACTGTAAATAGTGCTTCAGTTTGTTATTTTGTTTCCAAATTTTGTTCATACCTTGTCAGAACTGTTTTTATTTCTTATTCAATATCTGAATAATATGTAAAAATAAAATCTACTCACAAAGGAAATATAAAAATAAACATCTCTCTGTCATTCTGTAACTCAGTCTTTTGATTTCCTTTATTTGGCAGCTTGTCTGTCATGTCTAGAATTTTTGTTATGAGAAGAAGAAAATTTTAGCCTCTGAAAGTTGGAAACAGTATTACACAGCTTTGAAAACAATTTACAAAGCATGTATTTAAAGGAAATACCTGTCAGCTATAATTTTTCTCTCCAAAATTTTCTGCATCCCCCTCATCCCTCCAGCTTCATCTTCCCAGGAGCAGAACGGCAGGTATTTTTACTTATCAATAAGTGTGAAATCGTATGGATAAGGTTTTCATGTATTTTTCTCTCTTTCATTTCTAACGTGCATTAATTTACTTTAGAAGGGGAATTTAACAACACAGCCATCCACTAATTAGACAATAAATATTGGATGATTTATTCCATCACATATTTTACACTAATTTTCTTAGTCTCCCACACAATGTCAAAAAAGCCATAATAAGTAGGAAAGAAGACCAGAGCTCCTTTACCCATAAGGATATTGTTGTTATATTATAACCATAAGAAGGAAGGAAAGTTTGATAAAAAGAACCTACTTCTACTATCTTCATTTATTCCTTTACTTATTCTTGTATTCTCTCAATCATTGAGTCATATATTTATAAGCTATCTGTAGATACATATTTATGAAGATGTTGTATATACTGTAGATATAGCAGAAAACAAGATCAACTTCACAGCTTGGAAATGTGACTCCAACAATAATCAATTAAAACATTTGTGGAAGGCACTATAAAAATAGTAAAATAACGCAAAGTACAACAAGACTTTGTGGATTAGAAGAGAAGAAATAAGAAAGCTGGGCACAAGCTTGTAATCTCAGCACTTGGGAGGCTGAGGCAGGAGTATCATAAGTTTCAGACCAGCCTGGGCTACAAAGTGAGCTCAAGGCCAGCCTGAACTGCATAGTGAGATCCTATCTCAAAAAGACAAAAAGAAGAAGAAGAAGAAGGAGAAGGAGAAGGAGAAGGAGAAGGAGAAGGAGAAGGAGAAGGAGAAGGAGAAGGAAAAGGAGGAGAAGGAGATGAGGAGGAAAAGGAAGAAAAAGAAAAGAAGTGGGAAATCTTTAGGTAAGATGAATAAGAAAGGGTGTTCTGTAGAGATACTTTGAGTTAATCATAGTGAAAGATCAAGTGACAACTGTACAAAGATTTGAGGCAAATACCTTCTAAACATGAGGATTTCAAGCTATGGCAATCAGGCCGGATGAACCTTGCAAGGTTCAAAACTAGCAAGGAGACCTTGTGACTGTGAAGGCATCACCAGGCCTTGGAGAGAACGAGGCCGCTGCTGTGGCTGTGGTGCCCTCCGGTGACATCTTCACACTTGGCTTTTCCCTGGAAAACCTTGGCGGTTTTAACTCATGAAATGATGTGGAAAGTCTATGTGTTACTGGAAATTGAACTCCAGACCTTGTGCTTGCCAGGCAGCCATCTGTGCTTGTGTGCTACATCCCTGCTCATTCATTTAATTTATAATTCTTAAAAGTATACTCCAGCTTTTGACTTGGGAAGGTCTGTAAAGCAAGAACATTTTTTTTTTTTTTTTTTTGCAAGCTTAGCTCAAGCTGGGGGCAGGGCAGGCCCAGCACTTGGTGCTGGGGACCATGGTCCCTGCATTTGCTTAAGCTTTGCCAGGCAGGTGCTTATGCCACTGAGCTATCTCCCTGGTCCACTAGCAAGGATGTTTTGAGCGCAGTATCTGTCCACTAGTTTATTTAGTTCCAATGAGGGCTGGTGATAATCGAACAGAATTTTGAGATAGTATCTCAGTTAGTTGCTATGTAGTAAGGCTCAACTTTAACTTGTAACCTTCCTGCCTCACTTTCCTGCCGCAGTCTCCTTCTGTTGTGAAAAGATGGGCATCTTCATATTTGGCTTGTTTGTCCTATTTGAATGAGATAATATTTTGAAAACATCTAGTACAATGCTATATAGATGATGTACTTTAAAAAAGCTTTTGTACATTTTTTTCCTTCAGGAAACATTTATAATTGCTTAAGAAAGACATACTGCCACAATCACTCCTCCAGTTCTGTTAAACAAAATTATAAAACTCCATCGTTTTGACTAAAGCCATGAAGTAGATCTGAAAGAAACAGATAAAACCAAAATAGAAACACGTCTGCTAAGGCCTGACACAAACTGAAACTTTCAAGGAAGTAGTAAAATCCTGAGATGGATCAGATTTAGTACAAGTATACCTATGCCAACAGTCAGGAGAGCTCTTGCTTAGTCCTCCTAGAACAGGAAACCTGCAGAACAGGACTTCAACCCACTGCTGCTCTATGCTCTTGTTCCCAGTTCACAACGCTCTGTCTTGGCTCAGTGTTAGGGCCCACTGAATTTTGTTGAGTAGCTGCTGTTACAGGGTTACACAAATCACAAACAAAAGCCAAACATTTCTGCACCTAAGTTTGTAGTGTCTTGTCTTTTGATTTGACCAGCCTTTAGCTTATTCAATTACTAATATATATCTCACTTCAGAATAATTGATCACCTTTTGAATTATAATTTTATTAAGGATTCACAAATGCAAATACTGCAGTCATACATAACGTAATGTTCAGAAGTGTTTTCATTTTGAAACTGGGAAAAAGTGCTAAAAAGGGCTGATTCTGGCCTCAATCTCTTGAAGGAATTTGAGTTCCTTATTCTCTACAAAGTATATCTTTGTACAGAGAAAATGTCTTTTCTATAAACTCATCATCACATCTCACAAATACACTATTATATTTTAAAGTAATTCTGAATTAAACAAATGGAATAGAAGTATTATTGGAATTTGTCTTACCTAAGAACCATCTAAAATGCACGTTGTAGATTGCTCTCTATATTACAAAATGCATATAATTTTATATCTGAAGGAAGAAATCTTCACATTAAGAAAAGTTGATGTTTTTCATGATACATGCTATATTTTTTCTGGGAATACTAGAGCTGGCATAACCTTGATAAAACAGTATAATTTACATAACTACATGTATAGTTTCTTTGGAGTACACAATGCAGCCTTCTACGTGCTGAGAGACAGAGGGAGGGATGGAGGGGAGAGAGAGAGAGAGAGAGAGAGAGAGAGAGAGAGAGAGAGAGAGAGA
>NW_004524658.1:4097269-4126904 GCF_000260255.1 Octodon degus
AGAGAGAGAGAGAGAGAGACAGAGACAGAGAGACAGAGACAGAGACAGAGAGACAGACAGACAGACAGACAGACAGACAGACAGACAGACAGACGGACACAGTGAGAGAAACAGAGATAGAGAAACAGAAATAGACAGACAGAAAAAGATAGGCTATGCATCCACAGGGGAAGTTTGCTTAGTACAAAAGGTAATAGTGCACTCAGTGAACATTTCAAAATCAGAAGAGTTCACACAGAACTTCAGATCTGGGATGTATCTTTAATATTCTTAAACACCAGATCAGATAACATGTGACTCACTTTCTTACAAGAGAAAATTAACTTACCATATTAGAAATTATGAAAGATGTATTTAAAATTATATATTTTTGTTCTATTCTCCCTTAACGTGTTATGCATAGTCTTGCCTCTGTTATCTGAGTGCTTTCTCTTAGGTTAAAAAAAATAAAGGTGGGAAAATTATGAAGCGACAAGAGGGATATAAAGGCACATTCAGTGTCACAATCTACTGAAAAATCCTCAACAAGCAGAATGGATTGAAAATTCAAGCATGACTAAAATGCGCATCCTCTCTAGCCAGTAAGGCCGGCTTCCTATTTGTCACTGCCACCTGGGTGCGCCAGGAGCATTAATAATGCATGGGTGCTAGGAACGCATTAGAAACTAACCCTGCAAAGAACTCAGCTGGGGACCCAGAAGGAGAGGGAAGCAGAGGGGCATGAGGGAGGGAAAAGAAAAAGGAGAAAGGGAGGAGGGAGAGGATGCAAGAGGGAGGGAGGGAGGAAGGAACAGTGTGTGTGAGAGATCACACATCCTCCGCGATGTCCTACTTGTTTATTGAAAAGATTTGGAAGGAAGTGTCAGATGGGTAGGACCATGAATCATTGTAGAGGAAGGCTAGAAATCCTTGGAATGGGGCCATAATTGAGTTCATTGATCAAACTCATGAATTTTGCCAGTCCCATCTGGGTATGCCATTACCTACCTTTGTGTAGCATAAGAAAATATCCCTGGAAATCTAAGTGTACTTATGCATTTAGGCAAATAGGAAGCAAACTTTTTACAGAAATATGAGCATGTATGTGTCTTCCTTAAGGGTGTTGTATTTGATTTGAGATCTGCTTTGGGATTAATATCATTGTAATAGATGTGTTATAATATGTGAAGATCAATTCTTATTGCAGAATTTCTGTTAAAGAGACCAGAAAATAGACAAGCAGCCAAATAGTAACTCCAAGTCGTGAGCATAGTCCTGTTTCAAAAGGAGTTATTAATTTTTAAAAATTGCACTTACCTTTCTTTTCAACTACTTTTAATTGGAACAAAATCAGTTCTTCATGAAGTTAGGACTGGTTTATGAGGTTGTCAACACACGCCTTATCCTGCTGACTCTGTCTCCAGCCTTAATGTGGGGCTTCTCCCCAGGGAAAATTCCAGGCTTCTTCACTATTTTCCTTCAATGTCACCATTCCATTCAGCTTTACTCAAAATTATACCTAGCGTACAATGACCTGTCAATTTAGTTAATTTATGGTGGAAAAAGTTACATAAGCATGAACCAGATACCTGCTTTAGTAAAATACAATTTAAGCCATGAGCCTCCAATCAAATCACTAGCTATATTATTGCATAGATTTTCCATATCTAAAGAATTTATACTTGACAAATTGGAAAGATTATTCAAACTATGAATATATGTGACCATGGGAAGCTTAAATTTCTTTATTAATCTGTGTTTAGAATGATTTTATTTTTAAATATTATCGTACAAAGTGTCAAACATATTGAAAAGTTGAAATAATTTTCATATAGAGGTTGAGTGTAACTAGTTTGAACCATTGAAATCTGAGATGTTCCAAATTTCAAAACTTTATGACTTATCAATAAAACTTTGAAAAAAAAAACTTTATGACACCATCATGGTGTAACATGTGGAAAACTTCATCCTGATTTCATACTAGGGATCATAGTTGAAACACAGGTACGATAAAATATTGTTTAAAATTCCTGTCAACTTATGTGTATACAGTATGTATGAAATACAAATGAATTTCATGCTCAGACACTTGTTCTGTCCCATGTCAATACAATATAGAGTCATCTGAAAGAAAACAAAACCTTAAAGAGCTGGGGAGGTAGCTCAGCATCTTAAGTGCCTGCCTGGCAAGCACAAGGTTCTGAGTTCAATCGCCAGTACACACCCCCCAAAAAAAGAATAAACAAACAACAAAAAAAAAGCCCTTAAATCCGAAACACCTTGTTCCAAACATTTTGGATAAAGACTATTTTACCTGCAATTCAATCTGTTTTATGTAATTTGCACATAGTATATATAAGGAACCTGGTAATACACCTGCTTACTTGCCTATCGAATCAGGTCTCTCCCACACATCTATCATGGTATTTTTTACATGCTCAAGTAAATTACAGATATTACTCTATCCTATAAAAATATTTTGGCACTTGTATCATTGGGTAGTGTTCAGTGTTTTATTACTCTTCCTTTCCATGTAAAAGGAATACACAAAATACTAAATCATCAATGCATAGATCATTGTTTTTCCAGAAGCATACAAATGTGTAATGCGGAACCCTTGCAAGATATAAACTACTATTAGCTTACCGTGCTTTTTGCTGCGTGATATCGTTTAATTCTGAAGAAACAGTCAAGCACTAAAACTACGGTTAAGATATTTTTTTTTCACAAAAAAAGTGCTTATTCCAGATTTGTGAAGACTGTGTTTGGGCACCCTCAGAGGATCACATGATTAAGATACAGGGATTGCATAAGAACTGCTTCATGGCTGCTTTCTCATGTTCATTACTATCGCTCTCTTGAGAAATGTGCAATATTGTGGTATTATTTTCTATACAGTTTTTAACTTAACTAAATTTTTGCTGATCCTTTTTTAATTATTATCATTATCAGCATTATTATTCCTTTCCTTAATTTCTCATTTGGGAAAGCATCCCAGAGAAAATTCATTTCATGGTGACAAACTTTTTCTCCCTCTCTCTTTAAGTCTCTCTCCCTTTACAATTATGTGCAAATGCATTTTCAAAGAAAATCTAAGGGGATAGTTGCTAAGTTCATTCATGTTGCTTAAAAGGTACTCAGAACATACAATAAATCCTTCTGTGTAAAGAAGTTTGGAGGTGAATGAATAAACAGTGTAGAAATTATTTTCATCATACTTACTTGAACTGTAGCTGCTAAAAAAATTCTTTGAAGAAAACTGCATAATGCCATATAAAGTTGAGGTTTTATAAACACATCTAGAGATTTATAATCAATGTTCATATTTGGGAGAACCTACATAATTTTCTCTATTAAAAAACCCATTTTTAAAGTTAAAAGAACTACCAAGAGCTTTAATGGATGTACAGTCAGGTTATTGATACATTTTATTGCTGAAAATAAAACTTCTTAAAGAGTTAAATAACATTTAATAGGCATTCTTAGAAATAATTTATCTTGATTGAAAGCCATCACCATATACCCATTTCAAACAGGAACTTTCTACTTTACAAATTATCTCATGTAGCTACTAAAAAGTAATTAACCACTGGAAATAGCTGATTGCCTTGCACATTTTGTTAACAACTTCCAATATTTTTCCAGAAATTCAATTTATTTGCTTCTGACTGAGGGATTGTAATTAATTCATTTTTCCTAAGGGAGTACAAAAATGTGGAGAACCGGGCCTCACTTTCCCAGTTAGGTTATTGTTGCTGACAAACTGAGAGCTTTCTCCTTGCTGGCTTAAGATACATGAGTACTTTGGGGTTTTCCATGTAATCCCATCAGCATATTATCCAGTTGCTCTTCATAGAGCTTTTTAAAAATATTAAACTGATCCTGGCCCAATATTTTTTACAGGATAAATCACAGTATTTCTATAAATAAAAGCAAGGTAGAACCCTGAGGAAATGTTCACCTTAAAAGTTCAGCTCAAAAACTGAAGTGAATTGAGTTAGTATAGCCATCATAAGCAAACACCAAGCAGAGAGAAAGGCAGGGTAATCAATATTTCTTTACTACAGTTTTATATCTTAAAAATAAAGTGATTTTTTTCTGACACATGTTGGATAACTGCCCGATATCTGAGCAAAAGAGTTCTGCTCAACATATTACAGAGAGGAGAGTGAATCAACTCAACATACTTATTCAGAATCTCCACTGAGACCCAACAAGAATCCAGTGAACTAACATACACTGAGATATTATTATATCAAGAAGACACAGATATGAGATTAGATACAATGCCATCAGACAAAATGATACAGCTGTAACACATCTTGAGGAAAAGAAATTAGTGAAAGAAATTAGTAATTTTAGCAAATAGAAATCCACATCTATTTCAAAAGCAGAATAGTTGGAAACGTGAAAGACAAAGAGAACAAAAAACACAAAATTAGATGATCTAGAATTGAGTTCAAGGCTGGGGAGATAGCTCAGTGGCTTAAGTGCCTGTCTGACAAGCACAAGGTCCTAAGTTCAATCCCCAGTGCAAAAAAAAGTATATAGAATTGAGTTCAGTATTCAAAGAGAAAATAAGAAAGAAATATGAGAGTTTCAGGACAAAAACTTATGTTTCTCTGATTATGATGCTCAGGACAATAAAAGTATTTATGGATATCTGTATTATAAATTTTCATAGCATCATGAAAATAGAAAATATTGGAAGTTAGAGAAGCCAAGATTTATCTTTTAGAGCACAAAATCATAGCAATAACATAACTTTCATCATTATCAGATGTAGATAAAATATATTTTCAAATTTTATACCCAGAGAAACTGTCATTTTTGTAAGTAAAAATACAAAATGTCTGTAACATAAGCACAAAAACATGCATCTTAATAATTACTCATTTTGGAAGTGTTTGAGGACACAGCCAAATAAAGGAAGAACGAGTAATCTCAGAAAGAAGTGTAGTCTATAGATCTGTGGAACGCACTGCCAAAGGGACAAACTATGGAACAAATTGAAAATTAATGGGTACAATTTGAAGGAGCAGGACTATACCCATCAAATAAAAGATTGTTTAAAAAAGAAAGCCTCTTAAGGAGATCCAGCAGAAAAGTAAAATAGCAAGGTATGAAAATAAAGCCATATTAATATGCTGAGCTGTAAAGGGTTCAAGTGAACCACTTCTGACATTGCCAGGCCTACAGATAACCCACTACTATTATGGACTACTGGAGTATATTGGATTATTTTGCTGAATTCATGCTCCTAAAATATTTAAATGGCAATGGAATATCCATCTCTGACAAAACTAAACAAAAAAGGAGATACAAATGAAGGACAATTTTGTGTCTGTATGTACAAGATAATTAGGATGGATATATAGCTACTTTTTCTTAATTCAGTGAGAAGAAAGATTTGTACTAATAGTGTTTGGACAGGATATGCAGACATGCATCCTGTACTATGAATGAGCACTGTGAAGACAACAATATGCAATGTATTAATTACTGAAACAGTCCTACTAATTGGCTTTGAATCTGTCTCATTGCTAATTGTTTCTCAATAAAATTAATTTACAAAGCAATAATAAATAAATATATAAAAATAAAGAAATAAAAAAGAAGACTTCAAATGGTGAAAAATTCTGAACACAAGATTGGAAAAAGTTGGAATCTAATGAAGACAAATAGATAAAAAAAGAAATTTGAAATGTGCAGAAAATCAAACACAAAATGAAATTAATAAGCATGCCATGGTCCTAATAAAAAGCAAATTAAAATGAGGTATGAGATAATTAGGAAAATTCAAGTAAAGAAAATGTATTGTAATACTGGATAGGATATCATTTTTGTTAAATTTGGCCTAAGACAGTTCATTGTCCCTATAACAATTGAAAACTCACTCTAATGAACTATTTGACATGTTGCTAGTAATATCTACTACCACTTATTCTTGTAAGCATTATTTTTCCATTTTTAGATTCAATGTACCTTCAAAGCATGGAAGACCTGATTTTTATTATGATATAAAAAAATCATGGTAGGGCTTCTACCCTTATGCTGTGAACAGTATCCTTGATAAAGGTGGATCCTCAACAAACAGTGGAAAAATAGATATCTATGTTTTGATAATGGAAAAGTACTTATAGAACTAAGACATGATAAGATACAATAGGGCCGGCTCATTAGCTCAGAGGATTAAAATGACTGCTTAGGCAGACACAGGGCTGGGAGGTTTGATCCCTGGTCTGCCATGGCGATCTGCCCCCAGGGCAGTGAGATGGAGATTGAAACTGGGCGTGGTGGTGCATGCCTCTAATCCCAGTTCTTGGGAGGCTGAACACAGGTGGATCACTACAAGTCTGATCTATGTAGTGAGATCCTGTAGACCTTGTAGACTATATATATATATATATATATATATATATATATATCAGGGAGTAAAGAAAAAGATGTGGTTTAAATAACCTTGATTCACAAAACATGGGGAAAATAACAACTTTGAAAAAAGAATAAAGATTGTGGTCCTTGATTATAATTATAACCAGTGGGAAAATTAAAAGTAAGGCTAGTAATTCAAGCACTGGAACGAGGAGGGTAAATTGTGTATACGTGACAAAACCTCATTTTAATCATGCAGTCAATCAACAATTTCTGGAACAGATATAAATATACCATCAAAGTATGAAGATTATTTCCACAAAAGTTAGAATCATAAAAGCACTCTGTGATTGTACTTCTATAAAAGACATATAGTAAGTGAATTCAGGAGACAGAGCACAGGAAAATAAACTATTGGTTTCCAGAGGTAGAGGTTAGGGCAGGTGTGGATGTGGAGTAACTCCTTTAAAGTTATGAGCCTTTATTGCGTAATACGAATTTGCTTTGGAATTAGATAGCTACTTCTGTGCGTTCTTGTGAATGTAAGAAGAGATAACAAATTGTTCACTTTAAAATGGCAAAATTTATGACATTTGAAGTCTACCTCAGTATGAGTCACATAACTACCAGAAAGAAAAAAAGAAAATGATTTTAACAGGTCTAAGGAACATGTTAAATTGTTAATTTTCACCATGAATTCAGTTGGAATATAGGATATGTTGTACTGAGTTTGGAGTGTTTTGATAAATAGAGTTTCATTTGAAATGACACAAATTCAGCACAGATGAGTAGAAAAAAAAATATTTCCATTGAGAATAGAGGAAACGAAACAGTTAAGTGTCCAGCTGATCAGGTTGTACAAGGAGGCCAATGTCCTGGGAACATAATCTCTTATCATTTCAGCAGATGCAAGTAGATTTCAGCTATTTGTCAAAATTATATAGTTATGGAATTAAATGTATGCATATATGTTACCGATAAGTATAATAAACAATAAGAAATCTATAAAATGATCCTCAAATGTACTTTGTTAATTCATCATAATCCTGCTGTAATCTGCGCTCTAGCTTTGTATGTTAATTATGACAGGATGTGGATCTCTATATTTCCTTTATCCTTGCCTTTTAGTAGTGACTTGGTGATATCTGCTAATAGGCTCTGTTGTCTGATGAACTGAGTTACTGTGTTCTCTGCATATGATTCTGCTAAATCATCTAAGACATTTGAAAATTTAACCTCCATCCAAACATGGCAATTGAGGACAAACGCATGAAAAGATCAACGTTGGTGGCAAGGAGGAAAACAGCGTTTAGTAGTTTTTTAGAGAGACAAAGCAGTCCTGTTTGATTCATTATTTATTTTCATTTAAAGCAAAACTGAAAAGCATTTTCTTGTTTAAATCAAAAGAGGAGAAGGATATTCTTTGGCCTCCATTCTTTAGAAATGATGACTTCCTTTAAAAATAGAATTTTGTCTTAAATAATGTCAGATTTTCAGCCTTCGGAACTTTCCGCTGAGTTATCCATAGACATAGTAAAAAGTATCCGGTTTTTTTGTTTTTTTTTTTTTTTTTTTTTGGTAAAGAAATACAATTTGTCTTAATTGACAGTGGTGGAATCTGCTAAAAATACATTTCAAATTCTTGAGATTTGTAAGTGGAACTTAATGAAATAGAAATCTGCTTGGTAATTACACTCAACACAGCCTGGGAGTTCAGGGTACTGTCAGCCTGTGGTCATGGGTAACTAAGCAACACAGCCAACTAGCACCTTTGTAAAGGATATTTTTAGCTTCATTGCACATTTTTCATTTATCTATTGGAGAATGATTTTGTTTTGCTATATATTTTGAAATTCCACTATTCAAAATAAAGGTGTGCCATACATCAAAACAGCACACACGTGAAAATTTTTAAACAGATATGATAATCTTGATGACTATAAGTGGAAGTGGGATTCAAATACAAATTAAACATTACTGGAAAGTGATACACTATGCTTGATATTTTTTCAGAAAAAAGTGAAAATATTTGAAACTTAGAACATAGTAATTTTGTCAATAAGATCTATTTGTTCATGATTGGAGACAGACATCAAAAATTAAATTGCTAATTTCTTTCATAACTCAAATTGATATCTTAGTAACAAGCTCATGATTACTTTATAAATGGTATGAAGTAAATCCCAGAGTTGTTTCTTTTGTAAACCACATCTCCAAGGGAGACAAGAAAGGGAGCAAGTTGTCACAAACCTTAGTGACAGTGGCAAAGGCAGCAAGTTTTTTGGAGTGGTTATTTGCACTCCCAGTCCCCGTTATCCTGCCTGCACCCAGTAAAGCACTGTTGACCACAAATTGTTTCAATCCTATCATGCCTTACTTGCCATTTGTCCTTTGTAGTCTGACTGAGAGAGTCCTCTCCTGAGGGTAGGGTGGTAGTTCCATACGACTGATAGGAACTTCAGAGCTGAAAGAGAGAAAGCAAATTCCCACTAGACCAAGCAAACACAAATGATATCGAAAGTAGACAACTGTGGAGAGTCCAAATACCACCTCAGTCCATTAATATCTCTATGTACCCAAATTAGATGCTTACTTTCATTCTACTTTGAATCTTCTCTGTGTACACAATTGTATTTTCTACTCTGTAAGCTGTGAAAAGTAGATAAAGTGTATAATCAACGTGGGTTACCTCAAGCCCCTTCCCGTGGTCCAAGTGTGCTCCCAGCCTTTGCTACAGCATGACTGGCACAGTCATACATAGTTATAGATGACCATCACATATTAATAAAAATTTTTGAGATATCTGTCCTAGCTGACCTGCTATCAAGAATACAGTGTAGGAAGCTACCAACTTTGAGTAATACCACTATTGTCAAGAGGAACAATAAGTCTTTCAGTAAGAAAAATGAAATTGTTTCTATAAAAAAATTAGGAACTGACCTGGGTTAACTGACTGGAAGGGAAAAATGTTATAAAATTAATATCATGCATTACTATAAATTGGCAGAGTCCAGAGCACGGTGGCCTGTGCCTGTAATCAATGCTCGTACTGGGAAGCTGAGGTGGGATGATTACCAATTTGAGTAATAGCAGTGGTAGCAGTTTAGCATGGTGCAGTCTCAAAACAACTACCACAAAGATAACAGCAAACAGCTTGGAGAGACAGCTCAGTTCCAAAGCCTTGGGTTCAGGCTCCATTTCCTGAAGGTTGGGGTGTGGTGACAAAAACACAAAATAAAGCCAAACATTTGCCAATCATTTTACATTTTAAAACATTAAAAAATATATTTTGTACTTAATTTATAAGGATTTATGATGTGAACTTAAAGTCTGTTTGAACCATTCCATGTAGCGTATAGTCATTATAATGCAGCTGAATGTCACAGGATAAGAGAGATAAGAATATACAAAATAGTTGGGATACATATACAGCTATGTCTCTTAGTTCAATGAGAAGAAAGAATTGTACTAATATTGTTTAGACAAGATATTATGTCTGCATCTTATACTCTGAATAACTACTACGAAGACAACAATATGCAATGCATTAATTTTTGTAACTGTCCCACTAACCTGTTTTGAAATTGTCTCATTGCTATTTCTTTTTTATTTCTATTTCTTTCTCATTAAAATTAATAAAAATATTAGAAAAGAAATGACAAGAGAGCAGATGCGTGGTAACAGAGACCTCTATGAAAGAACTGAGGCTTGTACGAGCCACCCATTGAAGAGGTAGTCCTTGGATAAGCCAAGAGAAACCTCATTCATGAATTAAATCTCTATGGCTGATTATTGACTGAGTCTACAAGGACTATATAATTGTGCTGGGAAAAGGCTGCACATTTTAGAGATTCAGGAAAAAATAACTTTGTGCTAAATATGACTGTACTTTTATAGTAAAGAACTACTCCAATGACCTAGATGTGATTGTGGTGTTCTCATTATGATTTGTATGCCTTCCTAACCTGAGCGACTCAGTGGGACCCATGTGAATTGTTGGTGAAGACAAAGTGATAGGTTTAAATGAGTACTGCATGTCAGTATTTCATATCTACAACAAAAGGAGCTAAAATGAGAGTCACACCTCAGAATTTGTGTTGGGTGAGGTGCCTGGCCATGAAAGGAAGTCTAGGACAGTGATAGAGCTTCCCATGGTGACCTCAGGATTTGATCAGCATTTAAACAGTGTTAGATTAGAAGAAAAGCAGTGAGGAGGCAATACCTATGTTTAGCTTGACTTGCTCTTGCTTGAGTTCCTTTCAAGGGCATACTGAATGGAGTAGAACCTGACCCTTGCTGTTCAGAGATAACAAAGAAAGGAAGTCAAATAATGTACTCTCTTTAGTTCTGGAGTGGAGATAAGATTAAACAATAGTAGTGCTTCTCTCTACTGACATAAAAATAAATTAAAACATTACTGGGAATGCCATGAATTCAGACCTTCCCTATCACCCTCTGAATGGAGACACCCATTTCCTGGTCTTCTGGAGCCTGCAAGGAAAGGGTTGCAATGCGGAGTGTTAAAGATTACCCTACAGAATGATAAGCAGAGAGCAGAGCAAAGCTGGAGGAATAGCAATTTGCATGTGAAATTGTTAATGACAACTGCAAAAGGCTTTTAATTTTTATTTCAGTGTTTTGTACTAATTAATAATAGAGGCTGTTTAAAATTACTAAAGGAGATAAGTTTCTTGATGATGTGAAATACCATGCATTTGAATATTATTTTGTGCCAAATGCAATACTGGACAAAATAGGTGAAAGCTTGTATACCTTTGAGAGTTTGTATATTAAAAATATCGACATACAGTACACAGAAGACAAAACTATTGTTATGTATGTAGGAGTTGAAGACAAATTAATGTTTCATATATACTATTTATCTTTACTAATTACTTGTTGCTCTCAAAAAGTCTTTATATTTGTTTTTATCTTTAGAGATTGTTCAGTTTTAAACAACCAAAAATGATACATTATACATGATATATAATTAAAAAGATCATTAGCTCATTTTATTTTAATTTTAAAATCTTCAATTACAGCATTCTAAGTATTGATTTTGAAAATTTTTCTTTTGAAAATCACTTTCTATTTTAATAATTTAAATTTTGATCCAAAGTTACAAATTTTAAATGCAGGTGTATTTTTACTTTGAAATGATATTGATAGTTGAAATTTTTAGCTTATTTTTCTTCTTCACTTCAGACTACTGTATGCTTAAATATTTAACCTTCCACAAATAAGATTTGTAGACTTCCTAACAGAAAAAATCCCTTATTTCATTTCCTATTGTTTTTTCTTTTTGATTTAACACAGCAGGACATACCTTATTAAAATAATAAAGTGGTTTCTCCTTGATGTCTCCATGTTTAACAAATTATTTTCTTGCTAAACTATTTTTGACAAATTTTTATTGCTTTAATGCTATGTTATCTGTGATTTTCAACTATTATTAATGTAATTTCTGAAGACTGCCTGAAATTAAATTTTATATTTAGCTTTCTGGTTTTTGTTTCTATTTAAAATTCTGTTCAAATTGTTTAAAAACAATCACAAGATACATTGAAGATAGATATTTACAAATGAATTTCATTATGTGAGAAGACTTCTGGGCCAGCCAGATAGCTTAACGGACTAAAGCACCTGCCTAGGCAGAACACAGCAGCTGGGGTTCGATCCCCAGAGTGCTGAGCCAGCCCCTCCCTTGGGGTGCACTGAGACCGGGATTGAGACTGGGCATGGTGGCCCACTTCTGTAATCCCCACGGGTGGGAAGGTGAAAACAGGAGGATCACTACGATTCTGATCTACATAGTGAGGTCTTGTAGACCCCGTACTAAATACATAAAAAAAGTAAAAAAGACAATCTTTGTGAGAAGACTTTTTATCTCACATTATTTGTTTGATATATGCAACCACTGAGACCAGTAAGACACAAATGACATTTACAAGTGAAATGTCTATTATGTACCTAGGTTTAGTATTTATGTTCTACAAATGTATCTAGTGTCATCAAATACATGTGGGACTTAACTGATCAATTTAACAGTGTAATTTTTTAAAGAAAATAAAGATACTTAAAATATATCTCCAACAACTTGTTCTTTATCTTTATCAGGATATTTTAAAATGTGATGAAATTATAAAGTTTAAAATGAAAAGCAGGTATAGAGCTCTTTCCTTAAAGTGGGTTAATTAAATTTTATTATTTTAAACTTTTATCTTCACAAAATCTTGATTTGGAAAAATATCTTTGTGGTTTTAAATGCTTGACTATTTCCTTTACTAAATGTGGGTGGCCTTAGCTTAAAGATTTCTATAAGGATGCAAGAGTCATTATTCAGAATATATTTCAAGGAATTTAAATAGAGATATCCAATTAATTAACATCTGTATTCACTTATGCTTAGCTTTACATTGGGTGGATTCTATAGTCTACATTCTGCTGTTTTAGAGCTTGAAACTCTCACTGGAAAGATGTATGTGAAATGATCAGAACAAGAAAAACTGACTTCACCTGAAGAGAAAACTTGCTTTCCTTAGTGGTAAACAATAGAAATTCATTTCATTGGCACTTGTGAAATCTATGAAAAATTTATGACCATCAAAGCAAATCCATAAAAATGACAAAAAATACGTTCAGGAAATACCTTTGATAGGGGAACATTGTTAGGTGTATGACCTCATGGATGTGGCTAAGGAGAAACAATGAAAATTAATCATCTCACCACCCTTTTCCCACTTGAGTGATGCTGTCATGAAATCCCTGAGTAAAAGCAAGCACATTCAGAAAAAAAAATTGGCATTCAAGCTGTTTTTTAATAAATAAATGGGAAATGCCGTAATATAATAGTGCTCTAATATTAATTACTTCTTATATTTTTTTCCTGAAGTCTCCTTACAAAGACATAAATTGAACTCAAGGGTTTTTTTTTCCCCTCCTTCCTTGTACAGAAATCTCATTTAAGCTTGAACCAAGTACCTAGCTTTCACATTGATGCTCTATAATGAATATATTATCCCAGGAAACTTCCTGGCTTACCTTTTGCTGTTGAATAACACCACACATTATTAAAGATCTGTGAAATGTTCCCTGAGATGTTATATAGCCCGTTCTCTTTAGTCAGTAAGTTTTATAAAATCTGCTTGGCTTTGCATAGGTGATAACAGGAAATAAGAATAATGAGATAAAACCTCTTCGCTCAGGTTTTTTAATTGAGGAACAAATTATTTCATAGTTTCTCATTAGTTATTCCCATGGATTCTAATGACAAGGTGCCAACTTTCACACTTTAAACAGGTTAATTAATCAGGTAGTAATGAAGTTGGGTGATACCTGAGTGTTGGTGTGCAGAATAATCACAGTTCCTAATAATGTGCTTAAATGTCTGTAAACCTGAGAGGATAAGTAGGAATTCAGATCTTCTGAGTTCCACATAAATAAACATGTGCTAGCTAGTGGGAAAACTAATTTTAATTTATTATGCTAAGCGTAATCTTTAATTTTATGTTGTATATGGTAAATATGTAGGTAGGGTACACATATTTGAATGTGCACTACATATTACTATTTCATTTGGGGATATGATGACCATATTCAGCTTTCATATTTATATAATTCTTTGTTTAGAAAATCCACAAAATTCCATGTAATATATATGTTATCTGATATTTTAATTTCTTGTGAAAAGAGGAAAATGACGTTTTAAGTGCAGTCCCAGGATACAATAACTGTGTGGAGAGAGGTAAATGGGGTATTGTTCGCAGGAGGATGGGACTAAGGTGCAAGTTATCTGCAGTAACCTGCCAATTGCCTGGCAAGAACAGTGAACATATATATCTGCTACGTTGTATAGCCATGTTTATAATCATGCCAGGAAATATTTTAGGACTAGACTAATTCTATTGCCTATAGTTATATTTTAGATAAAGTAACTAGTGAAGTAGGAGGCCCATGGCACAGGACATTATCCCCTCTCTCATAAGCAAGTAATATATTGTATTGAAATCATCAAAAAAGAATCAGAACACTGCTTGAGAAGCGCATGGAACATCTGTATTGCCACGGTAAAAGGGCAAACATCAGTGGTATATAGGATGACACAGCTTGATTGGGATGAAACTGAAAATAACAGGTATTTTAGGAGTAAAGAGGTTACTCAAGGAAACATTAAAACAGTTCTATCAATTATCAACAATAAAAAACGTAGCAGTTGTGTTTCAGAGCAGGGCTGAATGCGGGCTACCTTGTCCTTGCGCACTTACGCTTGCCAAGCGCCTAAGGAGGAGCCTTGAGGGCTGCCGCAGAGTAGGACACGCTGCGAGAAGCAGAGTCAAGGTAGGTGGAGGTGCGCGGGCACTAGGCAGGTCGAGGACAGCATTCAGGGCTCCTGTGAACAAGCTGTAGGGAGGCATGACATCTGGGGCCACACGGGCCCCTTGGAGCTCTTATTCCAAAGTCTCAACAGACACTTTCTTTTTATTCACTGTTTTCTGGGAGCAGGCGTGCTCGTTCTCTGTCTTGAATTCAATCTATTAATAAGACTGTTGCCTTTAAAATTGTCTTCTCTTGTCAGTCCACATACCGGTGTGTACATATTTAGCCTTACTGGGAGCTAATCACAAGCATTCTAAAGACACGTGGAGATACAGGTCTGGGTCTGTACCTATGCACAGTTAGCTTAACTGAGAGCTTTATTTATTTATTTATTTATTTATTTATTTATTGTGGGGTTACCTTATTAATGAAGTGATTTTTATTTGTTTTGACTTCAGCTAAACAAAAGAGTCAGTGCTTTATATTTCAGCATGCCTGTATCTCTCCTTTATTCCCTGTTTGATCTACTGATGCAATCTTTTAGTAGGGATCTAGCACACCTTCCAAAAACACACCAATTAAGTCACCCTTAATTTAGATGTTGCAGCAGGTGAATTTTTTCAAATGAAAATAATTAACTGCCTAACAAATTCTTATTAAGAAATGGTACATTATCATGGGCCGTAGGATATCAAAACTCACGTACTTTAAACAAAAAATGGTTGGTAAATATTTTTTATTATACTTGAGTTTAAACAAAAGTTTTCCAGACCTTCTGCGGTCTAATGATTAGATTTTCCTCTGCTGGAATGTAATGAACATTACCTCAGTGACTGAAGTAGTTACATGGTTTTCTTCTTATTTACACATTACAATTATAAGCAATGATCTTTATTTACAGTTTAGTATGGGTAACTCTCAATAATTCTCATTGATAGAAGGGATAAGATGAAGGAAACAAAACAGGATCTTTTATGATGTTTGAAAAACATATAGCATTATACAGTTTTCCTTTTTATTTTGAAAGCAGATTATGGACCAACTCAAAACTCAAAATATCCTAAAGGCTTTTGTTTCAAAATGACATGCTTTTCTAAGTTGATGTAGAAAAAGGAAAAAAAAAAAAAAAAAAAAAACAACCAGAAACGTGTATATCATTAGCACAAGTGCATTCCATTATTTTCTTTTGCAAAATAAATTACATAAATGGTGTTTGCATTGTTTGTTATACTTCACCCAGAGATTGGGATAATTAACGTTCAAGAACTGAGATGCTTTAAAACACATTTAATTTAGTAAAATTGGTAAGGAAGCCACTGCAATTGAAAAAAAAAAATAAACAAAAACAAGACAAAAGTTTTCTACGTCTTACTGGGTAATTTGGAGTGAATTTAGACTATGGCATTTGAAGTACAAAAGGTAACTAAAAATGCCATTAAATGAAATGTTCCAAGTCCAAGCAATTTCCTTCTTAACGGAAAGTAAAATGCAAACAGAGATTGCTACAACCCTGCTGTGTTTAATTTAAGTGTACATAAGCCTTTTACTCACAGTCATTTTATCTGGAGATAATCACAACCGTCCACAGTGGTCAGGATTGTGAGGTGCGGGCTGTCCAAAGTTGCTCACTCTTTGATTCTGCCTTGCTTGTGTCAGCCATGGTTCACAAGATGCAAGTTCGGCTCATTCATCTTCTGACAGGGTGGGAATCTTCCATTTGTCTTGACAAATTTGTTTTTCTTGCCTCTAACCCACTCCTAGCAACAGAGAATTCTGTGTATAGCGGCATAACCTCTATGGCAAGGTGACATGATTGGTCGTGTGCAGGCAAAAAGCTGCTGTAGCCATAGGAAGGTAAATTAGTTACACATATATACACACTTTTCATCTGTGGGTCATTTGTGCACATACGTGCATAATCTATTCAGTATAAGACTGTAAGTGATAAGGCCTGCAAATATCACACCAAACCTCACAGCATTCAAATGGTTAGAATGTTGTGGCTACATACAGAATCCATTTTGGACAGTTACACAACTTTTATACTATTTCCTTAGAAATATAGCAGCCAACACCACTAAACTTATCTTTTTATTTTATTTACTTTTGCACATGGTCTTGCTGTGTAGATCAGGCTGGACACAAGCTACTATGCAGCCCACGTTGGCCTCAAACTATTGGGGATCATATACCTCACTAAAGAGGTTAATAAATAGATGTGGCTAATATGGCTTTGATTAGAATAATTTTCCAATATTTTAAATGTGTACTTTATAATTTCAAAGAAGAAATTATAGAAGTGTTTCAAAGATTAGAAGGTAACTTTTATGCAGGTGATGTTAGTGATAATTTAACATTACGTATGCAGTTTCTAGTTGCTAGAAATTTGCAGGAAGAATAAGAACTTTAACAAAATATTAATTTTATAATTTAAATGTTTTGAATTTATTGAACAACTAAAAGCATGAAAACTTGGTTGTAGGTTAGACATTCAAAATAAAGAAACACAAAATTAAAATTATTTTTTTTTCCTCAGGTTAGGACATGAAGAATTATAAAATTTTCAGACTGTATAAAGTCATTTAATTTCCAAACTACAGACATTCACAGATATACACATTTTTCAGCTTTTCAATGGAAAACTACTTTAAAGATGTAGGAATGTCATTTTCTAACATGTGAAGCACTCTTGCAGTGTCATGATGAGCCAAACAGCTGTTTTTTTTCCTTTTTTCATGACTTATCTAATGACAACTGAGATCATTCAATATAATCCAGGCTTGATATAAAGAATTCTGGTAAGGTTTTAATTTGCTTGCTTTTTGTTTTGTTCTGTTTTGTTTTGTTTTGAGACAGGGTATCACCCTGTTATGCATCCTGGCCTTGAGCACAAGGTGCAGCCCAGGCTGGCCTTGATCCTCCTACCGCAGCCTTCAGAGGGCTGGCATCACGGGCATGCAGTCCTGTCAGCCAGGAGAGGTCCACATGAAGCCTGCGTTAATAACCACAGTTTTGAGTATCTGGCAACATTTAAAAGGGCTTTAATTGCTACTGTGATGATGTGACTGCATCATTAAGAAATTGATAAATTGATATGCAAATTTGTGATTTTATACAATTTTTAGGGTCTTCATTGTTTTTAAGTATTACAAACTGTTTTGTATAATTTTATTGCTATGAACAATATTAAAGGACTAGATATAAATAAGATCTGTCACACAATCTTGAAGCTTCTGAGGTAATTCGACTTGATACAGTGATAGCATCTATGAAAAAGTTACACGCCAAGATGTGTTCCTTCATTGAGGATGTGTGAAATGCACAAGGTCACCATATGTGATCGCATGATTCAGCACTGAGGGGTTTTATGCAATCTTCTCTTCACAGAGTGCAATGTGAGTAACATGCCCTAGGTTGTGACAACTGCTAGGGTGATAAAGTTACATTTAATTAATGTAAAAATGAATAAAATAATGACTTCAGTGACTATAGGGGTAGAACTGGATACTAGGTTGTATCAGACTCACTACAAGAGTAGAGTTCAGGTATGTCTTAGTTACTCTTCTCTCGTTGTTGGGACAAATACCCGACACTCAAAATGAAGGAAGGAAAGGTTTATTTAGCTCACAGTTACTGGAGGTTTCAGTCCATACCCATCTGGGTCCAACGCAGAGCAGCACAAAGCAAAAAGCAACCTTTCATGGTGGCGGCAAAGAGCAAGAGAGAGAGGGAGGGGTAGCAGCAGCTCAAGCAGCTAGCTTCTCTTTCCACCTTACATTGTAATGCAAATTACCTGCCCCAGGGTAGGGGAAGTACTCACACCTATGGGTACTTCCCAGTACTTACCCACCTATGGGTAATCCCAGCAGTACTAAGACCCATAATCCCAATCTTGGATCACACATAATCCCAGTGGATCATGAGTTAACACAAACTCTAGAAGTCCTCACCTCATGACTGCATGAGGCTTTGGGGGGTCAACTAGACACAAACCATAACAAGGTATTACTGGAAATCAGGAAAATCCTGCGAGTAATGCCTCTGCTTTTCTACTGTTCTGTGGTAGTATGCAGATTCTATCACCTTAAACATAATTCCAAGCTACATGGTATTTTGGGTTGCTATGAAAATAGATGTGGACCTATTAAATAGGTTGTCTTTGTCTGGGGACGAGGTGTCAAGCTTTGTTAGCTCAGGGCAGTAGCAAATGATTACAAATAGAAAGGGGTTGACCCTCCTTCCACTGCATTCAGCACCGGCTGCACACATTGCTTGTTCTGCGTGGAGAGTTTCTTAAGTGTCCAGACTAAGCCCTCCCCTGGGGCTGCATTTACAGCTTCCCCAGCACGTGCTGCTCAGGGAGAGACAACACACAACAGCACTGACCACCAGGGTGTGTGCCAATTGTTCATGGTGTTGTACACATTATAAATTATATTTCTCATATAGCATACACTACCCATTAAACATCAAAAGTGATATATGTTATTTGTATGAATTTACATTTTATATTCTGTTACAGAGATATTTTGTCTGAGTCTTACATCGCTTGCTTTCCTTAATACACTTCAATCTACTGTTATAGATAATATTTTTCATTATATTTTGTCTAATTAAAATCTACTCATTCAACTAAAATGGTCATAAAAGTTTCACTATAGTGGTATTAATAACAACATATGAAAAAAATTTGTGTCCTTTCATTCTTAACACTGTTGAGTATTTTCAATTTTTAGTACAAGTAATTATGATAAACTATAATATTTGGTTTTTCTAACTGTTGATTTTTAAGCAAAGAAAATTAAATACTTTTTCTTTTCCCACTGGCCATTTTTATTTCTGTACGAATTACTTTTGCATGCCTTATTCCTTTTTCTATTGCTGCATAGATTTCAAATTATACTAATTTGCATGTTGAGTACACGTACTGTAAAACTGAGAGATTCACAGATATTGACACTTGGATATTCAACTCTCACATATTTTCTATTATATATATGTACACATATATCTGCTATTTGTTTCATATGTTTATGTAACAGTATATATGTATATGGATAATAAATATGCATATAATGTTTTAAATTTATACATTTTCAAATTATGTTTCTATGACAATATGGTTTCAACCATTCTTATAAAATATGGACAGTTACCCTAAGTTAATATAAACATTAGTTTTTATTTAAAATTTATATCACCTGGAAATTTTTAGTGATTTAATTCCTTAGTATCATGGAACTAAGGTATTTTATAAATAATAAATATCAAAGGGCCAGCCAAATAGTTCAGTGGATTAAAGCATCTGCAAGCAGGTGCAGGGGCCGGGGGTTCAATCTATGGGCCTACCATGCTGGCCCTGCCCCCGGGGCTCACTGAGATGGCAATTGAGACTGGGGTTGGTAGCAAATGCCTATAATCCCAGCACTTGGGAGGCTGTAAACAGGCAGATCACTAAGAGTCCGATCTAGTAGTGAGACCCTGAACACACTGTAGAATCTTCTCTAAAATACAAATAAATAAATAAACAATCAAGCAAATAAATATTATAAGAAATGAATGGCCAGGTAAATTATGACAATTTAGCAACAAAAATCAGTCTTCATATTAGACTTAGGACACGATATTTTAAAATAACTATTTGTCCATTAATTTTGATAGAAAATGGTTGTAAGATGGAGTATTTATGAAAAACTGATTTTGAAAGTTACATATAGATTAACAATAATTTGAAGACATCTTAGTACAAAATAAAAGTTTCAAAATGTCTGTTTGACAAGGGTACATAAAGTGAGTATAGAGACACAGACTAAAGAAAGAGCATTTAGGTCAGAGTAATTTTAGTAAAAGGTGAAAGATTTATACAATCTGAAAAGAAATCAGAGTATGAGTTAGTGTAATTTTAATACAAAACTAGAGAAAAAGGAAAGATGGCATAAACAATATTTGAAGAGAAAATGGTCAAGAATTTTCTAAAATGCTTTTATTTTTCCTTTTTAAAATTAAAAAAAAATAAGTCCAAAAACTTTCTATAGGGAACATAACATTTTACATTTCTACTGGCAACATATTGTTATAGGCAGCTAAGCTAGACAGAAACACCATAGTCAGTCAGACAGGGCCAGGACCCCAAGGACACAAAATGGAAAACAAGATGACCCTGCAACTTTGGAAGAGACAGACATCCTCACTGTGGGCCACACCTCAACACAAAAGCACAAACAAATGCAGCCACACACTTCCCTAGGGGTGGGCATCAGGGACTGATCTTCCAAACAGGCATCAATCACCAGGCAACTTTAGACTAAAAACATGCACCAAAATACATCTCTCCTCCTGCAAGTTATGGGTGTCAGATACTGTATCTCACAAATGATGAAGTGATAATTACAGGTTTTCGTGCCAGAAAAGTGATGTCATTATTGTGCCTAGAGTACATGGTTTAGAAGTCTTTGGACCTGGTTTGTGGACACAGTTTGGAAGGTTCGTGGATGCTAGCTAAAAAGGCAGCCCCAGAATGTTATCAACCAAACTCTATGTGAGATTCTGGTTGGAAATTAGAAGGTCAGAATGCTGGCAGAAAAACAGAGAGTAAAGACATGGTTCAAGAGGTTAAGACTAAGAACTCAACTCACAGCAGGGCTCAAGATCATATGTATTATGCTCTAGCAAAAAATGTGTCTATAATTTGTTCATGTCCTGATACTTTGTGGGAGACAGTTTAAGGGAGCTGGACTAACTTGGCTGAAGAAATTCCAATGCAGCCCAGCATTAAGGTTGTGGCACAGGTACCTTTGGCAGCTTTTAACCAGTTCTGTAATGAAAAATCAGAAACAAATGGAATAGCTCAATGATTTTAAAAGTATTCAGTTTCCCCCAAAAGTAAACTTACAAAACTGGTGCCTGTAAAATTTTGGTCCAAAACAGCTTGGTGCTTAAAACCTTAGCATTAAAAAGAAGCCAAATATTTCACATAAGAAAAATAGAAAGAATGGCTTGAGGACATTCCAGAAATCAGCAAGACCCCACCCTTTGACAGCTCAAGTGTCTATAAGTGAAAGGTTTTTTGAGAAGACAATCCCAGGGCAATCAGCTGGAGAAGGGCTGCCTAAGAAATTAGTTTCCTGAGATTCAGTTCCCAGTGCTCAGTCATCCAGGCACTCAGAGGCCTCTGTTACCATGACCCAAGGGTACAGGCTCAAACTGATAGCAGACCTGGGTGTCATCCACATGGTGCTGGCTTCACAGGAATGTAGAATTAAAAGTCATGGAGACAAGAAGACTTCCACCAAGATTTCAGGAGAAAGTCTAGTAATCCAGGCAGTGTGCTCCTGAGTAGGCAGTACAAAAAGCTGTGAGAGTAAAGCCGAAGATGCACTGAAATCCCAGAAAGTTGGAGAGGACAGGAACATGGAATATTTGAGAAAAGCAGGAGAGCTGTTATGAGTGCTACAACTGGTACGATCACAGGTACAGGACCACTCCAGCCTGCAGGAACTCACCTTTTTTGATCTGCTGCTGGATGTGGTGCTGCAGAATTATTTGATCTGCTTATTATTAGTCTTGTTTTCATCCCATTCTTTCTATTCCCCTATTCCTCCCTTTGGAATGGGAATGTTCACCTGTTTTTACTTTTATAGGGGCTTACAGTTAAGAGGTTGCCGGAGTCTCAGCTGAAACTTTAAACTTCTACCGTTCAGCAGTGCTGGAACTATTAAAACTTTGAATAGGAGTGGTGATAGAGGACATCCTTGTCTTGTACCCGATCTAAGAGTAAAAGATTTCAGTTTTTTCCCATTTAGATTTATGTTAGCTGTTGGGTTTTCGTAAATGGCTTTTACCAGGTTGAAGTAGAGGCCATTATTCCAATTTTCTGTAGGACTTTGAACATGAATGAGTGTTGGACTTTGTCAAAAGCCTTTTCTGCATCAATGGAGATGATCATGTGGTTTTTAGTTTTTGCTCTATTGATATAGTGTATTACATTTATAGATTGTCAAATACTGAATCATCCTTGCATCCCTGGGATGAATCCTACCTGGTCATGGTGTATGATCTTCTTGATGATTTGCTGTATTCTATTTGTGAGGAGTTTATTGATGATTTTGGCATCTATGTTCATGAGGGAGATTGGTCTGTAGTTCTCTTTCTTAGTTGTGACTTTCCCTGGTTTTGGTATCAATATAATACTTGCCTCTAGGAATGATTTTAAGAGGATTGCTTTCTTTTCAAATTCATTGAAGAGTTTGAAGATAGGCAAGGCAATGATCCTGAGAATCTCCAGAAAATTTTTGAATATAGCAGTTAATGGGAAATATTCTCACCCTGACTAAATATATATACTGAGAACTGTGAACTAAGCAACTGCACTGAAGGTGGCAATTTGTAATAGTAGATTCATGCTGGGAGTACCTGTCATTCTGGTCTTCTGAATATGGGCTGCTTATCATGACATGCCAGTTGCTGCTGTGCTTTCTCTTGGGTAGATGATTGCTCAAAAAGAAGGGGGTGGTGAATGAAGGCAGGAGACAGAAAAAGGAATGTTGTGGAACTGTCATGCTTCAAGGTTGCATTGGTTAGATTTTTGGACTTATGTGTAGCAACAAGAATTATATAATTCTTTATGCCTATTTTTAAAATATATTCTAATTTTTAAATGTTTTTTCATCATATTCTGTAGGGACTTAAAGTTCAACATATCAATGCTTTATGAAAAATACCTGTTCCATGTTATGCCTAAGATGTCTGATATTCAGACAAATAGTGAGGTTAAGCTTAACAGCCTAGGTTGTATGGTAATAACAATAAGTTTCTCTTCTGAAGAGTTAACAACCTAAGCTTGCAGATCAAAATTAGAGAAAAAGGAGGGCTGCAAGGAAAGCCAACATTTTGGCCCTAGCCTTCCAAGGTCAGTTAAGACTCAGGACATATGAGAATTTGTACTGTAACATCGTGCAACTCAGTATTGTCCTAATTTATCGGATCAAGGAGATTATGGGGCCAAAGAGGAAAGTGATGGATGATGTAGAGTGTGCCTAAGGAGAGCCACATGGAGAGAAAACATTCTCTCAGGCTTTCACAGAGAGCCTATTGGGAAGCAATGGCCGTGACTCATCCACATGGCTGACACTGACAAAGTTCTACAATCTGAGGTACAGGATCTCAGGATAAATCCTGAGGGGATTTCACTGAGCTTATCAGATCCAAAAGTTACAACTCAATATTTTGCTGAGTTTACACACCTATAATATTCAAATAACGGAACTTAACAAAAAAAAGGGATACAGATGAATGTCCATTCTGTATCTGTGTATTTAAAGTGGTTAGGATAGCTATATAGTTACATTCTCTTAATGAATAGAGGGATTTGTTCTAATAGTGTTTGGAAATAGGATATCATGTCCGCATCTTGTACAGTAATTAACCATTAGGAAGAATGTATGCAGTGTATTAGTTGTTGAAACTGTACTTCCGATTTGATTTGAAACTATCACATTGCTATTTATTTCTCAATAAAATATTGAAAAAAAATAAAAACTAAAGAAAGAAAAAATTTACTATAAAAAAATAAAAACAAAAGACAAAAGCTACAACTCTTGTTGCACCGGTCTTGCTTTATCTTGGTCTTAACCATCCAGCAGAAAAATATAAAAACAAAGTATAAGTAAAGCCATGCCATTATGTTGAGCTGTAGGGGACTCAGGTCAACAATTTATGACACTGCCAGTCAAATGGAAGACCTAATACTATTATGGACTACTGGACTTTTTTACAATATTTTGCTGAGTTAACACACTTATAATATTCAAATAACCGAACTTAACAAAAAGAGGGTATACAGATGAATGTCCATTTTGTATCTGTGTATTCAAAATGGTTGGGATAGATATATAGTTACATTCTCTTAATGAATAGAGGGATTTGTTCTAATTGTGTTTATAAATAGGATATCATGTCTGCATATCGTACAGCATTTAACCATTAGGAAGAATGTATGCAATGTGTTTATTATTGAATCTGTCCTACCAATTTGGTTTGAAACTATCACATTGCTATTTGTTTCTCAATAAAATTATCAAAAAAATAAAATAAAGACATGAAAAAAATAATTTTCTAAAATGATTTTTAAATTAATCTAAGTTTTGCAGAACTTGAATCATGTTACTAATTTTTACTTTGGTTTGGATTTATCTCATTTCTCTTATTTAAATAATATGTTTATTAAAAGCACTTTTTGAAATATCAAATACAAAACTTGGAATGTCTAACTTTCCTTGAAAGCAATATATCCAATTAATTAATTTGTCAAATCAACATTTCTTTGCCCTTTAGATATTATCAAAGATATGAAACAATCTGAGTCTCAGTTTATTCAAGACAAGTGACTAAAATCTCATCTTGCCTGCTGTTGCCGGGGGCCAATTTGCACTGCTGACATCTCCCCGTTCTCAATTGTGCAGTAACCTCCAAAGCCACCATCTCTCTAGTCACAGTGAAACCGGAAG
This sequence comes from Octodon degus, assembly GCF_000260255.1. Lineage (NCBI taxonomy): Eukaryota > Metazoa > Chordata > Mammalia > Rodentia > Octodontidae > Octodon > Octodon degus. Next base: position 4,122,445 of record NW_004524658.1, read on the forward strand.
GACTAGCTACCACTGCATGCTACAAGCTGAGTTTAGAACACTTTCAGAGTATATATGAGTTACCAGGTTGCTCTTTGAAAGAAAATACCTATTGAAAATATTTGTCTTTATTTGATTTGATTCATTTGGTTCTAAAGTTGCTTGTAAAAAAAAGACCCCAAAACAAACCATAATTGATTGAAATTTCAACCCCCTGACCCAAAATATCAGGTACAGCAAGAAATCAAACAGGAAAATTTTGACCAAATCTGATTTAAGGTACTTATATGTATATTGACTAAATCTTTAGTTGGCAATGAAGCTAACAAAGAGATCACAGTGACTTTATCTTCTTATTATTCTGATACAACGTGGAGGCATTATTAAAAAAAAAAAACAGCAGCATAATGATCAACGTAACAACAAACCCTACACAATAAAAACAAACTGTACTCTAGACTTGCAAAACTGCATTAGTTTAAATGTCCAGGTTTTCACAAAGAAAAATTATGTGAAAAGAAATGGGCTAATGTCACCTGTATTAGAAAAACAAATAGACAATAAAAACCTTTTAGATGATCCAAATGATGGGTTCACTACACAAATATATGGATATGTTATCATACATCTTGTTTAAGTATGGTTCAAAAGAAGCATTGTACATTAATTTAAATATATCACTGAACTTGTAGAAATTGGAAAAATGGTATGGAAACTCTAAAATTAAGCTTCCACACAAGACTCCACAAGACGGATGCAAAATGGGAGTCTCGCGACAAGAGAGCAAGAAAAGATAAAAGGAAAATTGGAAAAAGGTAACAGCTCATGACTTCCCAAGTTGAATGAGAAACTGAAAATTATATAGTACAGAGAAAAACATAAACACATAGACAGAACACACTAAAATCAGCATCCACACAAACACAGAATCTTGCAGATATTAAGAAAGGACAACTCGTGTGAAGGGATCTGGGAATCAAATCAGTGACTTCTCATCAGGGCCTCGTAGGCCAGGGGGCCTTGGGATAATATGATCAGATAGTGAAAGGAAAACATCTTGCTCCAGAATCCTTTATCCAGTAAAATACTTCTGCAAAAAGTGAAGAAACTAAGACATTACCAATATAAAAAATTATTGACTCTAGCTCTACCTCTTTCATGTCTCCCCTTAACTGAGTCTTAAAGGAAAAAGATTTATTTTATTTGGGTTGAAGTAATAAAAGTATATTAAATACTTATGTGAATTTCTATGAGGAAATAAGACCACTATGTAAAGGAAACTGTGATAATAACTATAACAAACAATTTAAAATTTTTTTGTTTATGCTTATTCTTGTTTTTTGCTATTTAATTGAAATGGTAATGGTATATATCAACATTTATAAAGTATGGTCTTACGTTTGTATTAAAAAGTTTTGATTTGAATGATAATGGAAAAAACAAGCAAAGGAGAAGAGTAGATTCCATTGAGGCATCAATTTTGTCTTTTTAGAAATTAATTAGCATTATTCCCAAATAAATTTTTCTAAGTTTTGTATTGGAAAGCCCAGAGAAACCAGGAAGAAAAATTAAAATTTAAAACAAAATATTAGCTGGCCAGAGAGACAGCTCAGTGGCATAAGCACCTGACTGGCAAGTTCAAGGTCCTGATTTCCATTCCCAGTATGAAAAAAAAGAATATAATAAAGAATCTAACTAATTGTTAGAGTATTTGCCTAGCTTGCTCATTGTAATAGATTTGGAGAAAATGAAAGGAACTAGAATAGTATATAAAAGTATCTAATTAGAAGAAAAAAGAGTAAGGAACAATGAAAGAATAGAAACAAATTTTATATAATACAATAATGAAAACTGGCAAATACAAATTATGTCTTACCATTGTTACATTAAACATATATGAATTGTCATATCAACATTCAATTGTAACAGACTGTAGTAAGACAATATTATCTCACTCAGTGTCATCCTCGATGGCACACGCATCTTAGAATAAAATATAAAAGTAGTCCGGAGTAAAAGGTGAAAAATAGATATATCTTATAACAAAGAGAATCAGAGTTGCTATTGTAAAAATATGCAAAACTGATGCTTAGAGTTCCAACATTATTAGATGAAATATAGACTATTTTGGAGGAAGAAAGGGAGACCTGGGGATGGAACTTAATGCTTTTGGACTCAGCAATAGTCCTGCCCCTTTTTCTTTATGACAGAATCTCACTAAAGCACTAAGTTGCTGAGGTGAGCTCCAGCTTGTGGTCCTCCTCTCCAAGCCTCCCAGAGTGGTCGTGGTCTTACTCACACATGGGTAAATATTATTTGAAAAAAGTAAAGAATCCATAAATCAGGAAGTTATTTCAAAGAGAGGAAACAAAAGATAGAAACAAAAGGGAAATAGAAAGTCAAGCAATAGAAGATTTTAGTAACATCAGTCATATTAGGAAAGATTGCAGCATTCTTTTTAAAAATTGTGTGGAGCCAAATCAAATAAACTTAACAAAGTTGACAAATTCCTAGAAAAACACATAGTATTTCAGATGATTCAGGGAAAAATACAAACATGAACAGATATTTTAAATGGATTAAAATAATAAAGCATGTGTTATGATTTCCAGTGATGAAATAATAGGAAATAGCTTTATTAGAGAATTTTATCAAAACCATAAAGAACAATTAATATTACTTCTTCATCCATTCTCTTCTAAATAACGAACGTCAATTATCAGCTACGCATTCTTTCTGTGTGATCAGATGATCCTGACATACAAAAAATAAATTATAGAAATTATGGAATATTTTTTAAGATCAGTGTGTAAAAGATAGCTTGAGTGAAGGATGAAGGAGTAGAGGGAAAAGAGATGAAAAGAGAATTGGAAAAAATAAATAAAAGTTTTCCAAAAGAGAAGGAGGCTAGAGATGGAGGAAGCAAGGCAGAATTAGAGGAGTGGGAAGAAAATATAATTAAGATACATTAGGTACACATATCTACTCCCCACCAAAAAGGAGTCATTGTGTACTGTGAACATGTACTAGTGAAATTAAATAAAATAATACACTCAATACAGCATAGTACTAGAAGACAATAGCGCAGAATAGTGATATATGCAGAAAAAGACATTAAAATTTTTTTATCAGCAAAGGATGATAAAAGTTCAATATGAAAAAAAAAATTAAATAGAAGGCCAGCCAGATAGGTCAGCAGACTAAACTGCCTGTTTAGGTAGAGTGCAGTGGCCAGGATTCAATCGCAGGCATGCCATGCCGGCCCTGCCCTACAGTATGCTAAGAAGGCTGTCGAGACTGAGTATGGTGGCCTGCCCCTGTAATCCCAGCACTTGGGAGGCTGACAACAGGAGAATCACTAGCTGTCCGATCTATGTAGTGAGACCATGTAGACCTTGTACTAAATACATAACAAATAAATAAAGAAAGTTGAACATGATAGATCTATAAAGGAATCTTCTATATTTTTTTTAAAAGTCACATTTAAAAATCTAACAACTTAGTTTTGTTTTTGTTTTTTAACAATTTAGTACCCAGGGGTAATACTCTCCTTTCCTGTTGAATGTGCCATCAGAGATGCTGTAACAGCGATGCACAGAGAAAGAAACGACAAGCATTCATATTTGAAGGTCAGTAGTATATTCTGTTTCTAGTTGCAGATGGCATAATCTTGTATCGAGAATTCTGTGTGCGGGCACGGTAGTTTCCCATCTTCAGTGGTCTCAGATGCAGCTTACACAAAATAATTGTTGTTCTCTTAACTGAACACCATTCTGTAATTAAAAAAATGAGATGCAACTGTTTTGCTGACATTCTGGATGCTTCTAAGTAAATGCAGTTTTTTATTAAAAAAAAAAAAAAAAGGAAAGAAAAGTCTAAGCACTCCACCCAAAGAAATATATGTGCCAGTAAATGAGTTCAACAGATTTATTATACACATAATCAATATATAAAATCAATTGTATGTTATACACTAAAAATGAAATAAATCAAATGCAAATTCAGAAAATAATTCAGTTTTACAATAATATGAAAAAGACTACTTAGTGGTAAGTTCAAGGAAAAACTTACGAAACCTATACTTGTAAACTATAAGACACTGCTGATATAAAGCTAAGAAGGGAAGGAAGGTCTATGGAACTGGTGCATATAGTTCCCAATGCTTTGTTCTATATTTGTCTGTCCCCCCAAAGCCTCCTGCATGCATAGGTAGGGACTCTGAGAGGTGACTGTGTCATGTACTCACTGTACCTAAATATGATATTGGAGATGATCTCTGGTCAAGGAAGATTAGTCACAGGGTGGTCTGCAAGGGTGTGTCTCCCACCCAACCCCTCCTAGTTCTTCCTTTCTCTCTCTGCTTCCTGACCACCATGATTTGAGCAGTTTTTCTCTCTAGGGCCTCCTTCAACCACTATCTTAAAAAAAAAAAAAAAAAAAAAAAAAAAAAAACTCTCCCTAATGCTCTGAATAATATTTTA
>NW_004524658.1:4127004-4129547 GCF_000260255.1 Octodon degus
AAAAAAAAAAAAAAATCATTGTCTGACTTGCAGCTGGCTAGAAGAAATCTTTCCTCCTTTAAATTATAGGTGCCAGGTATTATGATCCAGAAAAAAATAACTAAGATTATGATGCCATAGAAATGGGGTTGTTGCTGGAATGCCATCTGACAATGCATTTTGGAAGCTTATGGAACTGAATCACGGGAGGAATGTAGGAGCATTCAGTGACATCAGTTAGGGAAGCAGCAGTAGAATGTTATAAACTGAGGTTGATGAGATTCCAGGATGGAAAGTTTGTTCTGTTTTTTTCAGTCTTGCTGGTGACCCAGCACCTGCTATCTTCCATTTCCTTCTTGTTGAAATGGGAATGTGCACACTGTGTTATCATATGTCAATATTTAAGATTCTTTTTGATATTTACAGGGGCTCACAGTGAAGAGTTTTCTTTGAGTCCTGCATGGGTTTGAATTTTTCACCAATGCTGAAATTGTTGGAATTTTGGCAAATTTTAAAGTTGAGCTACATATGTTCACATAAACAGATGCACATGAGTATTTTAGAGGTCAGGATTAGAGTATTACAGTCTGTATCTAGATAGCCATGCACAACTCTCTGAACTCATAGGTAGAAGAGTGATTGAATTATAGCTAAAAGTGACATTAGGGGGTAGGGCTGGTGCATTGAGGTGGGACCCTGGATAATGTCCTAGAAGGGAGGGATCCCCTATCCCCAGCTTGCTCTGCTCTCTGCCCTCCACGACGTGAGCAGCTTTCCTCCGTGGGCCCTTCCACAAGCACTGTCTGTTTTGGGTCTTGCCCATTATGAACCAAAAGCTCTCTAAACTGTGAGACAAACTAATCTTCTTTGAATTGTGAGTGTTAGGTATTGTGTCCCAGAAACTGGAACATGTCTCGGATTGTTATGACAGAAATTATTTACAAATTGAATGAAATCCTTTTCAAAATCTGGATGTATTCTTTTGGAGAAATTGACAAGTTAATCTTAAAATTCATAGGGAAATGCATGAACATCAGAATGGTAAGATAATGATAAAAGAAATGCTGAAAGACCCAGAGTTTAATATTTTAAGGCATATGCCAAAGTCACACTGATGAGGCCAATATGTGTTGGCGTAAAAATGCATATGCAAACTAATGGAAGTGAGCAGACTGCAAGAGCAGCAGTAAACCCCAGATTTACAGTCGTGTTACCTTTAATGGGAATACAGATTTGAAATAGAGTATAGCCAATTGATGTGCTCAGGCAGATGAATAGGTGTTTACCATTATATCATATTGATACAGGGAAGGAAAACTGATCTCGGGTGGGTGACCTCCAAACCGTATAGGGAACCTCCAAGTGACATAGGGAAAAATGATCTCCCGACCTGACCTGCACGAGTTCATGTTCTCTAAAACCGAAGAATGAATTTTAGGAACAAATGAAAGTTATGAGCAGAATTTATTTATTGAGGGAATAAAAGCTCCTTTCCAAGAGAAGGACAGCAGGGGATGGGGGGTTGGGGGGTGAGCGGGTTGTTCCCTGGGAAGCTGTCTCTTTCAGGGACTTTTATAGTGTAAAACCATGTGGAGCTATGGTGGAGAAAGGGGGAACTCACTTAGGTGGATGTGGGGTGGGACAAAACTATGGTCAACCAATGGGACTGCAAGCACCATTGCTCAGGTGAAGTTGATTATGCCCAGGACCAAATGGGGAAGTGAGTCACAGAGTAAGCGGGCATGAATATGGGGCAGGGTTTCTTCCTGTTGGGGATTGGAAAGCGGGACAGGGTCTCCTCCTGATGGGGGTTGGACTAGTGACTCACTTGGGTCTTTCCAGGTGATCAATACCTATTTAGAATATCAATCCCAGGTGCTGCCCTTTTAGCATTTGTTTGGCCTTTAGGTCTTTAGGTCTGGTTCACAGCAAGAGCATCCGTCCAGCCCATGGTTGTCTTTGTCTTCTGTGTTATCTCTTTCAAGGGCCTGGCCCTGTCTGACTGCCTATAATATTTTTATGTAACTCAGCTGCCTGCAATAATATCATATACAATGTCACTTAAAATGTATCATGCAATAATCTAATAGATAAACCAAATATTTTACATGAAGGAATACAAATAAATTGTCATGACCTCACATGAGATGGTAATTTCTTGGGAGTGTTGCCAAAAGCGTGAAAACTGAAAAACTAAATAAAGATAGATTCAACAAAGGTAGAACTTTGTCTTCCCAAAGAAAATATCAAAATAAAAAGGTAACTCTTACAGAAATAACATTCGAATGTCATATGTCTGATAGGAAAATTTTATTCAGAATATATTGAAGTTTTATAAAGGTAGATAATAATAGTAACTAACTTTATTTTTTTTTCTCGCTTAGAAAAATTGCTGTTAATACAACATTATTTTTTTTCTACAGTTTTATTGATAAACAGATAGCAATGAGACAGTTTCAAATCAAATCAAAAGTACAGTTTCAACAAATAATACACTGCATATATTCTTCTTAGTGGTTAATTGCTGTACAAGATGTGGACTTGTGATCCTATTTACAAACACC
>NW_004524658.1:4130062-4131678 GCF_000260255.1 Octodon degus
GGTACATGATGTTACAGTACAAGTTCTCATATGTCCTGAGTCTTAATTGACCTTAGAAGGCTAGGGCCAAAAAGTTGGCTTTCCTTGTAGCCCTCCTTTTAAGTACAGTGACTTTTAGTTGTCAATTTTTCACAGTATACATGAATGGCCCCAAAATAGGGCTATTAGTCAGATGGCAATATGCTCGAAGTTATGATTCATTAAGGAATTACAAAAGAATTATGATGAGATGTTGTTTTATGCTTATTAGAGTGACCAAAATTTAAGACACTGTACAACAAATATTAATGAGCATGAAAGCTTTTTAAAATCTTCATTCACTATTATTAAAATTGCAGATTCAGGCAGATACTTTAGAAAATATTGTTTCTCTACTTCAAAATATTAAGCATAATATATAATTCAAAACTGTAATTAAATACATATTTATACAAGGAATATCATCTTAAAACAAAAAAGAATATTCTTGTGAATATACCCAAATCACTCAGCTCTATATTTTATATAGCAGATTTTATAATGTGTAAAGCCTATCTCAATAAAGATGTCATAGAGAAGGCCAGCCTGATAGCTCAGAGGACAAAAGCACCTGAATAGGCTGAGAGCATCGCTGGGGTTGGATCCCCTGTGTGCTGTGCCAATCCCACCACAGGGGCGCACTGAGAAAGTGATTGAGACTGGGTGTGGTGGCGCGCCTGTAATCCCAGCACTTGGGAGGTTGAAAACAGGAGAATCACTATGAGTCTGATCTCTGCAGTGAGACCCTATAGAGCCAGTCTTAAATACAAAAAAATTAATAATAATAATAAAAATAAATGAATAAAATAAATAAAAGATGTTATTGAAAAATGTTACAATGGTGTTTTATTTATCCTAATTTCATTTATTTTAATACAATAGTCATGGCATTATAAATTCAGTTTATTAAGGACTATTTTAGTTAAGTCCTTTTAATTTATGCATTTAATTTATTTGAGTTTTTTTGCATTTAATTTATTTTTAACCAGATATCTTCAAGTTTCCTGAAACAGACACTAATGACTATGTTAAAGAGGCATAATCGGAATGTTACAGATTTCAATAAGTGAAGGTTAGGAAAAAGGGAAGTATAGGAAAGAATACTATGACTAAAAATAATGGCATATTCTACTGCAAGTTGAGTTGGGACTTAATCTATAAGAAAATTGTAAGTGAAGTTTGAGATAGACAACATCAAGGCATTTTATCACTCATAGTGGATTTTGTATCAAAATTAAGTGAAAAATATAAATTTAGGACTGTAAAGAACATTAATACACATGCTGAAGAGGGACAGAAATAAGAATATCCATAAGAAAATATATTTTAAACAAATTAATTAAAATATTGATTGTGAGATTATCATTATGTTTTCAGAAATTATTCAATAGATTTGTTCAACCATTAGTAGTTAGAAGTTAGTCATAGCTGGAGAATTTACACTATGGAAATTGGCACTTTATACATAAAGTTTGTACTTTTTCTTCTAAAAGTCAGCTACTAAATCTTTACATTTAATAGCTTTCTCAATGAAGCATAAAAAATATTTCTTTTTTTTTTATTTATTTGAGAGAGAGAGAGAGAGAGAGAGAGAGAGA
>NW_004524658.1:4131778-4133222 GCF_000260255.1 Octodon degus
GGTGTGTGTGTGGCCAGCTCAGCCCACCAGGGGGCGGGGCTGGCCGCCATGTGGCGCTGGGGGATTGAACCGCGGTCCCTGATGCTTTGCCAAGCTTGCTCTAAGTAGGTGCTCCAGACCACTGAGCCATCCCTCCAGCCCCATAAAAAATATTTCTGATTTATTTTCTTTAAGATTTTGCTGACAATGTGAAAATCTATGGGCCAATTTAGATTTAAAACTGATGACAAGATTGATACCAAAGAACTGTAGTTAATAAATAATACAAAAAGTTCAAATTATTTATGAGATATTAATATTTTTCATTATATCTACTTGTGAGATTATAAACACAAAATAAAATTGATAGATGATTTTTATCCACGTTATTTACAGCTTCTCCCCTACTGTCCATTTCCATTTTTATAAAAGTAATATAAATATTTTAATGTTAGTCATGCTATTACTATTTGAGGTGATATGGAGAATGAGTCACTCATTTTGACACCCAAATAGTAGTTATTGCAAATCTCCACTGGTGACCCTGATAGGCTTCGTCTCATTAGATGGTGCAAAATGTTTCAGTCATTTTCTCCTTCAAAATGAAGTCACAAGACAGTTACCAGAGCGATCTTATCCACCCATTGATTTCTCGTCAACTGCAGGATTGACTTCAAGGCATCTTCGTTCTTCTGGGTTTTATTTGGATTATAAGATTGAAGGATTGTTTCTTTGTATTTGAAGAAAGTAATTACAGCCACTTTTTCATTCTTAAAGCACAACCTTGCTAGAGTTCTCAGAGTTCACGTGGAGACCACGTGGAACAAAAGTGCGTTATCTTTATCAGCTCTAAATTCAAAAATCTGTTCATCAATCCAATTCTGCTTTTCATATTGTATTTGAAAAGTGTTTAAAACAATTTTAATTTTACTTTATAATATATCAATTTTTATTTTATATGTTTGATACATTTCATTTTCAACATTTTATGTGTGATGAAAAATATCTTAATAAAAGTGTCAGATGTAAGACATATTGATTACACTTTTACCACTTACCAGGGACAAATCCTGGACAAAATGATTTTTAAAAATTAAACTCTCTGTAGGAGGAAAATAAGATTTGATATTTATACAATTTCAAGAAGTGGAAACTTAAAAAAATATTTTATACTTGATAAAGCAATAAAAGTAGCCGAATAGTTTCTAAGTATCATAATTTAGAGGCACTCTTTTTAAGACAAAAGACTATACATGTGAAAACTAAATATATTTTTATTACCACATGTTAAATCCAGTTGAAGATGAGTACTTGTGATATTATCAAATCACTACAATTTGCATATGCAGTTTATCCTGGATAAACTTGAGAGTTGGGAGTTTTATTTATTTTTCTGGGTGAGAAATATTTGTGTAATAGAGAATATATTATTCCTATTCTTTAAAGCTACTTTTCTGCAACATAT
>NW_004524658.1:4133322-4134785 GCF_000260255.1 Octodon degus
AACCCTTGATACTCTGCAGATCCATTTGGAGCTTAAAGTGATTTTACTTATAGGACTACTTGTTACTGAAAAGCCTTGAATCATGGAGAAAAAAACTAAGGTAATGAAATGTTGATCAAATTTGAAAGTAGAATTTTTCACTGAGGAGAATATCATATCACTTTTAACACTGCTATTATACAAATGGGTAAAATTGCCTCTCAGAGCTGGATAATAATCATTGATATCAGTGTTAGAGAGACAAACCTTTCTCAGGGCTGAAAGACAGTAGGAATAGTAGTAATGTCAGCTGGAACCTTGATCCACATCAAAGGAAATGAAGCCCCATGGCTGAAGAAATTACATGGATACCATAGACCAATAATGTTAAATATTAAAAGGTTCTTTTCAAGATAAGGACAATTTGTAGTTATAAGCAGACAGACCCAGGTTAGCAAGTGCTGAGAAAAACCTGTCCCTTGAATGCAAATTTTTAAAAACCTCTGAGCCTCCTAGGGATTAAAGTGACTCCTCTGAGCCTTACTGATTAGTGTCACACTTTTCCACTATTGTCTTCTCTGTGTGCATGTGTGTGCATTCATATACTTCCTCAACAACTCATGCGCATGTTTTAAACATTGTCTTCAACCCATTTTTTACATTACATGTTGAAGAGCTTGGCAATTTTTAATTAAAATAGAAATGGATTTTTCAAGTGAGGGTGGCTCTAGTGTATTTCAAATTTCATATTTAAGCTTATATTCAAATTTGAAGTCTCATATTCTTTATTAATAAAAGCCATCACACTTAGCTATTAGTCTAAGCTTTTGTTGTAGCAACACATGAAATGAGATAGAGGTTCAGGTTTGTTATACTTTCTTTAAAGATATCTCACATGTAACTCTTCAGTCTAGTATTTGCTTCTTGCTTGGTTTCTAACAAAAGCTCATTAAAATGAGCGAAACTAATATAAAACCGACCTTGAAACAGTTCCCTGGCTGAATTCTATTCTCAAAGGGATTTCTTATTTGTAATTTTTATTTTAGACTCTGACCAAGATATTAAAAAAATACCATGTACAATGCTCTGCAAATATTGATATTCTTCAGAAAGTGGAATAATTTCATGGCATTTGGTTTGTCAAAATATTTTTGTTTTTATGATTTTTGTTTATAGAATAAGAATATCACATACTTTGTCACTAATTAAATGACATTTTGAAAACAATGGTTTAGTAAATATTGCTGTTTCCAAATACTGGAGCAAGGTGCTACATAGACTTCTTTAAGGTAGTTTGATTTTGAAAGGAGGTACTTTTTGGACATACATATAAAACTTGGTAAGCTTCTCTTGTCCAGTATGATCATTTGTGTGTAAGCAAAATAAGACATTTGAATACAATTTTTGCTTCTATTTTCTCTCATTTGTACTTAGAAATAAATTTATTTTAAAAGTATGTTTATTGTCTTTAATCTAGAATATAA
>NW_004524658.1:4134960-4137910 GCF_000260255.1 Octodon degus
GTAATTAATTACTTTTTTCAAACTAAAGAATGGCAACACTGAGTCTTAATTGTAAAACTGAAATTTATCTTTTTTTGTAGCTGAATAGTATTCCATTGTGCAAAAATTCCTCATTTCCTTAATTGTAAAATTATATCTAAAATATGTTTTTCTGCTCTGCTATAATTCAATGATTTTTCCACAGATCATTTCATAGTACCTTATTTTGAACATGAATTACACTTTTCCAAAATCTAGATGAAAAATATTATTTAAAAGTAGTTCCTCCATGGTATACTTAGGAAGCGGTTTTATAAACTTATTTCTCAATCTAATCTTCCCTGACAATTGGATTCAATCCTATTAAAAATTTAGACAAATTTTTTGTATCTTTTTTTAGGATATCTTTTGATTAGAATTCACTTAAAAAATACCAGGAAAAGTTACACCATGACAAAAGTGGATATACTATGGTTAAAATATTAACCACTGAGATTTTCAGTTTAAGTCTTTAAAATTTAAAATGTGGTTAGCTTTATTGTTACTTAAGAAGCTAGAAAAATAAGAGACAAAAAGTTTTCTAAAAACTCATGACAAAGTCATCTAATTATGGATCTGTAATGACTGCATACTGTAAGGTTGTCATCTAAATTGCATTTGGAAAATAAGGCTATGTGCATAAATTGTCTTCCATTTTTACTTTTGCTTATTGTTTGATTTTGGAATAAATATGCAAATTGAATATGCAAATGAACTTTCAGACTTAACTAATTCAGCCTACTGAGGGGAGTTATCCAGAGTAGAGTTAACTGCAGCTTTAAATACAAAGCATAGCACACCTTGCCCATCACTGCTCCAAGGAGGACTTTATCCAAGGGTAGTAAGGACCACACGTGAAATATAGCAAAAGTGCCATCTGGAAGTAATTTATTGTTATTGCCTCTTATCAGAATTGCTGAGGACTTTTTTTTTTTTTATCAAGTAACAGTGAATCATTGAACAGACTGATGTATGCTCATTAAACTATAAAAACTTGTTCAATTATCATCTTACCATGCAAACTAGAAGTCTCCTTGAAGTAAGTTAGATTACATGAGCCCATGTTATGGACGTGACATATGAGGGAGAAACTGAGAGAAATCTGTCTGCCTTACACCAGGAAATTACATATTCTTCTTAAAATAAAATAAACACTTGAGAAAGCTGTTAATCATCCTTAGTGGAAAAGATTTACAGATTCGATATTAAAATGATGAGCTTCCCACTAGTCTTAGAAGCACTGTAGTCAAATGAATCCATTTTCCTCTGAAAAGATTTAGATAAAAATTACACTCACACTGAGGAATATGAATGGCTTGAATGCTAAACTGTCACTTAAAAATATAAATTGTGTTCTAGGTCTCCTGTTAAATTTCAGTTAGACTTTCCTTAAGAAAGAAAACCATGGTGGTCAGGGAGTTAGCTTGGCCATCCAAGTACCTGCCTGGCAAGCACAAGAGCCCTGTTCAATGCCCAGTGCTTTAAGCCATGCCAGCCCTATGCCAGGCTGGCCACTGAAACTGGGCCTGGTGGCATGTACCTGTCATCCCAGCACTGGCGAGGTTGAGACAGGAAGATCGCTATGAGTCTGAGCCGTGTGGCAAGACCCTGTACCAAATCAATCAATTAACCAATCAATCAATTAATCTTAAAACAAAAAGATAGAAAGTCATCTAAAAAAAACTCTCTTTTGAATGGCAAATTAACTTACAGTTTTTCTGTAAAGGAGAATAAGAGTGTAACAATGGGGGCAATTATATAAATAGACTGAATTCACTTTGTGTTTATGCATGTTATAGATATAAAGGAAACAACATTTTCACATTAAAATTATTTTGTGAAGCCTAACTCTTACATTTTATAGTTAATTGGAGCAATCTCTCACAGAAAAAATTTTTAGAAATTTACCTGCAGTGTGATACTGTAGCTGGTAACTCCTATGAAGCAATTTATAGAAGTTATCCATTAGCAAAGATATTATAGAATTTAACGATGAAGGATGTATGCATTCCAGGACAAGTACATCTGTTTCCTAGGAAACAAACTAGTTTTATGCCACTGAACAATTTTTAAACATTAAAATATGCTGTAATCAGGCCCCATGAGAACATATTAAAATTTTTAAAAGGAATAAATATTTGACATGCTTGCCATTTTCTAAACATACTTTGAGATAAAGCCTGCTGTCAAGGGGCTGTGTTCCTAGGGTGAAAGCAAATGGTATGATAGGGGAGCCACAGGCACAGCTACCCCAGATGGCAAGACAACTGCAGGCATCCATGTGAGAAGCTGAAGTCGTTCAGGACCATGAGGTGAGAGTGTCAATTTAAGTGAACCAAAGACAAAGTAATGCTGGAACTGAGATTCAAACATAGGAATGAAAGAACATGGAGGGCAGGCAAGTTAGCTCAGTGAACTAAATGCCTGCTTTGGCAAGTGCAGGGACCAGAGTTCGATCTCTGGTCCTGAATGCTGCAGTGCCCCCCCACCCCGGGCACACTGAGCCAGCGACAGAGTCCAGGCGTGGTGGCGCACACCTGTAATCCCAGCACTGGGGAGGCTGAAAACAGGAGAATCACCAAGAGTCTGATCTGCCTAGTGAGACCCTGTACCAAATACATACACACACACACACACACACACACACACACACACAAAGAAAGGACATGGATTCAAAATACAGCTCTCTTTAAATCAACAATGGGAAATAAATTTCAAATAATAACTAATTTTCAGGAGGCAAACTTTCACATCATCACACTAAATAAAATGTTGTCTAGATCATGCTATCTATTGGCTGATTAAAGAGATACCAGTCCAGAGTCCCAGCCCAGGCGCAGCGTGGGCCGGACCCTCTCCCATCCCCTCGGGCCACCCCACACCACTCTGCCCTACGTCCCCACCCCTCCCAACGACGAGTAGGAATTGCTGC